>NC_134485.1:214412010-214479510 GCF_040206685.1 Ascaphus truei | reverse complement strand
CTTACTCAATATGGGTAGAATAGTTGGTTTGTCTTTAAAGCACTATTAAGCATGTGTTGGGGATATTTATATACAGTTAGGTCTGGAAATAATTGGACACTGATACAAGTTTTGTTATTTTGGCTGTGTACCAAAATAAACTCAAGTTGATTTTTTCATTCTCCAATAAATCATTTTATCAAGTTGATAAATTAATTCTCCAATAAAGCATTTTTATTTTTCCAACCTGCATCCAGCCCTATTTGTAGCAGTGCTCAACCATCTTATTGTTGTTTCCTATATCCTTCCATCGGATTGATGCACGCCACTTCCGGGATCATCGCAGACCGCAATATGTGCGTTTTTCTTATTTTACGCCAACGGACTGATTTCCTTATGTCTACTGCATGCATAGAGGTATTTTAAGTGCTCCAGCCTTTGGACTGACGGGTTACCACTCAGACCAGGTTTATAGGGTGAGTTCTCTCATATGTGAGCCCATTCCTATTTGTCTGGCTGAGTTAGTTCCCTTTTCATTCAATGGGGTCCTTATATTAGACTTTATTGTGAGCCATATACCTGCCTACACTTATTATTCAGTGCTGCTTTGATATTCAAGGTCCTGGACATTAGCTATATTGCTACCATTTATCTGGTTATTAGAAGCGTCAACACTGGGATTAATTTCTTGCGTAATATTGAATAACATAGGCGATATTATGCAACCTTGTTTGACTCCCGTGGATATGGAGAATGGCGCGGATTTGTTGCCCATGTGTTTGACTTTGCTTGTACCTCCTTCATAAAAAGCTCTTAGCACATTGAAAGTGGCATGTGGTACCGTATCAGCCCTGAGGGCGCACCATAGCGATGGGTGATCCACACTGTCAAAAGTGCATGAGAAGTCAACAAATACCATAAAGGTATCTTTTTTGCAGCTGAGACGTATTTCTGCTAGTTGTCGAAGTGTGAAAATTTGGCCTTACACCCTCTTCCTGGTCTAAACCCAGCCTGTTCTTCTCTGCAGTTCAGTTCTCTGCGTTTAAGCAGTCTGTTCCAAATAATAGAAGTCAAAAGCTTTGCAGATGTTGATAGCAAGCTTATGCCCCTATAATTTCTGCAATTAGCTGGGTCGCTTTTTTTAAGTATTGGCACGATTATTGCATCTTTGAGATCTTGTGGCACATCAGTTTTGCTCCAAAAGATGTTGTATTGGCCTATTAATTGATTCACGACGACTTCTCAACCCGCTTTTAGAGCTTCTGTGGGGATGGCATCAATGCCGGGTGCTTTCCTATTCTTTAGGCGTTTGATTGCTGTTCGAATTTCTTCCTCATTTGGTGGGTGGTCGGTTATATCGCTTGGAAACTCTTAAGTCGACATTTTCTATCAGATTTTGGTATTGATTTGCAGGGTGCGGGCGGTTGAGCAGCAGGTTAAAATGTTCCTTCCACCGTTCTAGTTTGTCTTCAAGTGATTTTATTTGGGCACCATTTTGATCCTTAAGGCTTGATGTTGTTGCCGTGAAATTTCCGCTGCAGCTTTGTAGGGAACTATAAAGGAGGCGCACGTCATGCTTCCTGCTGGCCGATTCCATTTCTTAGGCCTTTGCGTTCCACCATATTTCTTTGTCCGCTTTAAGTTGTCGGTTGAGGTATAGATAATGTTTGTGATTGGTGTTCTTTATCTTAGCACGTTCTTCAACTAAGTTTAAAGTGTTGTCTGAAATCCATGATTTGATTTTTCTTCTCTTTATGAGGCATATTTCCTTGAGTGTTTCTATGATGGGGGTTTTAGTTGATTTCCAGTTTTCATTTATATCCTCATTTATGAGTGGGGCGAACCGGTTGCGTAATTGAATTTGGAATTGGGCTTGATTGGTGGGGTCGGCCAGGTATGAGTAGTCTAATGTGGGTGTTGGATGAGTAACATAATGTGCTTTTAGGTAAAGCTTAAATTTGGCTCAAACAAAATGATGGTCTGACCCGATAGAAGCTCTGCGCATTACACGAACATCCTGTATTGTACTCTGAAACCTTTTATGTATCATAAAATAGTCCAACATGTTTTGATAGCTTCCATTATTCGAAGACCAAGTTAACCTGTGACGTATAGGGTGTTGGAACCAGGTGTTGCCCGCCACCATTTTATTATAGCTATCAAATGACAATAAGCGGAGACCGTTCTCGTTAATATTTCCACAGCCAAATGGGCCAAGCGTTTTTTCCCATCCGAGTCTGTGTGTTGAGATCCCCGCAAATTATTGTCAGATGATTCCCACCTTGATTAGAGTTCAAAATCTGCTGTAATTCCTCATAAAACGTGTCTTTGTCTTCATCATTGCTGATCTCTGTTGGGGCGTAGACCCCAATAATGGTCGTTGGTATTTTATTGGCAAACTCTAATACGGCGATTTGGTCTGAAATCGGTTGGAAGCAGATAACGAATTTCTTTAGACAAGATTTCAGCATGAAAGCTACTCTTCTGTTAAAACTATCGCCGCCGGAATAGTATAGGTTAAAGCGAGCCAAGTGGTTAGGGTTTAAGACCGTACGTTCCCCTTGCCCAGGGAGTCTGGCTTCGGAAATTGTGGCTATATCAATATTGAGTTTGTCTAGTTCAATGTGGAACACTGTCAAAGGCCTTACTAAAGTCTAGGTAAGCTACATCTACTGCTCCATCCTGATCTATTACCTAAGGCTTCGCTTAGACAGGCTGCTACTTCAGCGTGCTTGCGTCGTACGCTCCTGCAGCCCAGCGATCTCTGCTCAAACGGCAGGAGTTGGGTCGCGGCGTTTGGGGGCGTGACGGGGGCGTAACGCACACATCACAGAGCTGGTTCGCCTTTATTGGCTGAACCAGCTCACATCACGCAACAGTAGCACCAAATTTCAATTTTGGTTGTGGCGGCAAAATGTCGCAGCGACAACGATGCGAACAACCAGAAATTGTGACGGACGTGCGCGCGCACGTAAGCGCATGGACGTCGCAACGCGGCCTGTCTGAGCGAGGCCTTAGTCAGGGGTGCGCAAACTGGGGGGCACGTCACCCAGTGGTGCGCAGGATTTTGGGGGGGGGGGCGCGGCAGTTGCAGAGGCCCCGCGCTCTTTCCCAAGGCATGTAAATTAAATGCCGGGGATCGCATGAGGCCTCTGCAACTGAACTTACAGAGGTTCAGCTGGCTTCAGATAAAACGTTGACATGGCAACACGGCGTCAAATGACGCAGCGGGTCATGTGACATGACATCACGATTCCGCGTCGTCATTTGACGCCCGTCCTAATGGCAACGCGGTCACGTGACGTCATGATGGGAAGGTAAGGGGGCGCGAGCACCGCTGGAGTGGAGGCAGGAGGGCGCAGCAACAGAAGTTTGCACACCCCTGACCTAAGTCATCCAGTCCAAAAAAATAAATGATTAGATGTGTTTGACATTATCTCCCCCCCTAGTAAACCTGTGCTGCCTTGGATCTTGTAGGTCAGCGTTTCCCAAATGATGGGTCGCGACCCGGCACCGGGTCACGGAAGCAAAATTGCCGGGTCGCAGCGCCCCCTCCCTCCTTGCGGCGTCCACCCCCTCCCTC
Source organism: Ascaphus truei (assembly GCF_040206685.1). Lineage (NCBI taxonomy): Eukaryota > Metazoa > Chordata > Amphibia > Anura > Ascaphidae > Ascaphus > Ascaphus truei. The sequence continues at coordinate 214,475,948 of NC_134485.1, read as the reverse complement.
CTTGCGGCATCCACCCCCTCCCTCCTTGCGGCATCCACCCCCTCCCTCCTTGCGGCGTCCACCCCCTCCCTCCTTGCGGCGTCCACCCCCTCCCTCCTTGCGGCGTCCACCCTCTCCCTCCTTGCGGCGTCCACCCCTCCCTCCTTGCGTTGGCCCGAGGTGAGGTGCGGGACAGTGCTGAAGTGGTGCAGGCTGCTATCGCTGGGGTGTCAACAGTGATTAGCTGACTCGGGCTCCTACTGCAGCCCCGCATCATGATGTTACCGCCCATGACATGCTCCGCCCCCCCACAGGACACGATGCCTGGCATGATAGGAGGTAGGAAGTGGTAGCGGGGGCGCACCTGTGCCTCCATTCCTGGCGCTCCCTTCCCCTCAGTCCCCTTGGTGCGGGAGATAGGTGCAGGGGGTGGGCAGTGATGGCTGCGCGGTCGCTGGCGGGCAGAGGGAGGCGTGGAGCCGCCTGCTCGGATCGCTTGGCCTTTCCTCTCTCCCCCGCCCCCCCCCTCTCCAGTCATTCACATCCGTCACTGCCTCTGTAATAAACTGTGTGTGTGTGTGTGTATATAGGGGAGTGTGTGTATGTATCAGTGGCTGTGTGTGTGTATAGGGGAGAGAGTGTGTGTGTGTGTGTGTGTGTGTGAGGGTGCGTGCATCAGTGGGTGCGTGCATGTGTATATATAGGGGAGAGAGTGAGTGTGTGTGTGTGTATGTGTGTAGTGGAGAGAGAGTGTGTGTGTGTGTGTGTAGGAGAGAGAGAGTGTATCAGTGTGTGTGTGTGTGTGTAGGGGAGAGAGAGAGTGTATCAGTGTGTGTGTGTGTGTATAGGTGAGTGTGTATCAGTGGCTGCGTGTGTGTGTATAGGGGAGAGATAGAGTGTGTGTGTATATATAGGGGAGTGTTTGTGTATCAGTGGCTGTGTGTGTGTATGGGGAAGAGTGGGTGTATGTATCTGTGTGTGTGTGTGTGTGTGTGTGTATGTGTGTATGCGTATGTATGTATCTGTATATGTGTATGTGTATGGATCTGTGTGTGTGTGTGTGTGTGTGTGTGTGTGTGTGTGTGTGTGTGTGTGTGTGTGTGTGTGTCAGCCACAGCACTGTGTGTATCAGTGGCTCTGTGTGTTTGGTCTGTCTGTGTGAGTGTCTGTACTGTAGGTCAGTGACTGTGTGCGTCTGTGCAGGTCAGAGAGAGGATGGGGTGGGGGGAGAGAGAATAGAGGGGATTTGGAGAATATACGAAATCTGTATGGACATTCATAACATTTTTATTTTATTTATAGGCGATAACATTTTTAGTGGGTCACGAAGGAGAAGTTAAAAAATAACCGGGTCACGGAAAAAAAAGTTTGGGAAATGCTGTTGTAGGTTGTTTAACTTCAGCTTGTCAACAATTCTATATTTCAGCAAAGTTTCCTTTCATTTATGCTGGGAGGTGTCCTCACAGTATATTGAATAGAGACATCAGGTGTACAAAACATATACTCATACTCATTTACAAGCAACACCGCTATTTTTTGCCGTCTCTGACCACAACGTTGCTACAGTACCGACACACTTTATTGCAGTGTGGTCGGTACCGCAAGCCGGGAGATTTCCCGGCTTGCTAGTGGCCGCCCCTCGGCGTGCCGCGCGTCATAGACGCACGTCCAGGGGCTCCCCGAGGGAGCCCTGGTGTCCCGCGATCGCGGGACAGCAGCAGGGGGTTCCGGGGGACCCGGCGGACCCGGCAGCGGTAGGGAGAGCGCCCCGATCGGAGGGCGCTCTTCCGCTGCTTCGGCGCGCGCCCGTCACACTCGGGCGCGCGCCAGGCTACTGCTGCGGCCAAGAACGGGCAAATGCTCGAATAAACTTGGCCGCAGCAGTACCTGTATCTGTGCATCTTTTCCTTTGATTTGCGGGGTTCCTCTCATGTGCTGTAAAGGGAAATTTTTACAGGATTAAAGTAATCGACGGTTGATTGTTACTAATTATTGTTTCTACCACATTTTTGGTTTGAAGTTCTTGCCTTGTAATCAGGCTTTGCACACGTATTGGGCACTGTTTAAATGGCCTGTATACTCACTGTAGCTTTATAACTAATCTATATATCCACTGTAACTTTGTAACTGGTCTGTATAGCCACTCTAGCTTCATTACTGTCCTGTCCTGCAGTATCCTCATTCATTACAGGCCTGTATATCCAATGCAGAATCATTATTGGCCTGTATGTCCGCTGCATTACCGGCCTATATAGCCACTGCTAAATCATTATTGGATATAGAGTATCCCTTACTGAATCGTTATGGGCCTGTACATCCACAGCTAAATGGGGTGTCAGGTTCATAATATGAACCCCTTTGCTACTAGAGGGGCCTGCAGCAAAGGGGTCAGGTATTTGATACTTATTTAAAGAGAGAAAAAACATTCAAAATAGGTTAAAGAAGACTTGAGGAATCTAACGATTTTAGCACTCATTATTCTTTCTTTCTTTAAAGAGTCTTGCAAAACTATTTAATACTATACAAATATAGCAACTTTCATGTAGCGCTTTACTCCCACAGGTAGCATGTCACAATTATAATATACTGCTGCGACACACTTTATTCGAGCAAATACCCAGTATGTACCTGGCAGATACCTGGAATGCGCCGCTCCTCACCTCAGACAAGCCCCGTTGCGTTTGCCTTCCCAGCCATGGTTCATGCCTGGCTGATGGGCGGCTGATCTGTTAAATGATAATGATTAGGATTTAATAGGGCAATGCTTCGCGTGTCTACCAGATGGCATAAATTCATGAATTGTAATGCAGTATATATATATATATATATATACTGTGCAGTATTGCAGCCAGCGGGAATAAAATGCTTCAATCCCTGCCTGGAAAATAACGCAATGCACTCGGGCAGAAAACAGTCACAAACCTCAATACACCCGGGTATACCCGAATTCGTGGGACTAGCCGAGCTCGAATAAAGTGTGTCGCCAGTGTAGTGTGCGGTAAGCAGCATTGTACATAGGATATTTACAGACACAGTGCCTGCCCAGATGCGTTTACAATCTATGATTATGGTGGTTGATGCACAGGGAGATAAAGTGACTTGCACAGGGTCACAAGGAGCAGACACCGGGAATTGAACGAGGCTCCCCTGATTCAAAGTTTTTGTCATTGTTTTCCGAGTCGGTGTCTTTACTCACTGAGCTACTTCTTCAGATATACAAAGTACTTATATACAGTATTACACATTAGATCGTTGATTTAATCATTGTTTACTTTGAAAGAAAATATGCAGGTTTACTTTCCTTAATACCTACTGTATTTGTAAAAATACAAACAGATCTCTTTAATGCTCCAACATGAAAACATATAGTAATAGGCAAGTGGTATATCAAACCTGAAAATGCTTGTTAAAAGTTTGTCAGCAAGTGTTTTTTTATTTTTTTTTGCAGATATACAGTACTGTATAATGTGGCATTTCATTTAGGAAAGATGCAATCATGTACATATATGATCAGCCTGCCTGCTGCAAGAATGGCCTGCAATGCAGAACAGAAGCATAGGGTTTAAATCTACGAAAAATTACAGTGACAAGTACAACTGCAGCTTTAAAGCTGCAGTTCAGTCAATATCCTGCATGTTTGTTTTTTTTAATAAATCAGTTCTGTAGTAAGAAAAAATACTTTTAGCATTTTCTGTTTTTAAAAAAACAACTTTGAAAGACCAATTTTCTTGTACTCTATTTTAACAGCCATTTGCTAAGGCACTGCCCCTTCATGCCCTGTTACAAGCCCTGGCACACCCCTTTGTCAGCCCTGCCCTCCCTCTAGCACTTGTCAGTGCAGGAATGCTCATGAATATTCATGAGCTTCCACTGCCAGTCAAGCAGATTATAAACAAATCCCAGCTTTTAATATGTCACCAAATGTCGACCTATCAATACATGGAAAACGAATTGAGCTGCAGCTATACTGTTCTTTAGCTAATTAGAGATTGCACACATGAAACTATTGAAGTAAAAAAATAAATGTAAAAAAAAAAAAAGACTGAACTGCAGCTTTAAGTTTGAAAAATAAAACAAACACTAGGGGTCAGGATGTGACTTTGTTCTGTATCCTGTTGGCTTACTGAAGGGCTGAATTAACTTGACTGTTGGCAATAGACGCTTTGTCATCATGAGAACCATCTCAATACTGGTTTGAACAATATCAAGAACACAATATATGTACTCAAATGTTTCTTAGGAAAGTTACTGGCCTTTAGAATCTTTCAAAACAAAGATATTCGGTGTTGACAAGCAGCACACCATTCATAGTGCCATTATGTGAATGCATGACAATTAATATTTAAGGAACGCTATATTTGAACATAGCAATCAAGCTGTGTGTATGTGTTAGATGCTGGGTTGGTGTGTGTGACGAGATGCTGGGAGTGTGTGTGTGTGTGATGCTGGGTGGGTGTGTTTGTGTGATGTGTATGTGAGATACTTTGTGTGCACTGTATGTGTGTATGTGAGATGCTGTGTGTATGTGAGATACTGTGTGTGTGTGTGTGTGTGTGTGTGTGTGTGTGTGTGTGTATGTGAGATGCTGTGTGTGTGTGTGTGTGTGTGTGTGTGTGTGTGTGTGTGTGTGTGTGTGTGTGTGTGTGTGTGTGTGTGTGTGTGTGTGTGATGCTGGATGTTTATGTGAGATGCTGGATGTTTATGTGAGATGCTGGGAGTGTGTACAGTATGTCTGATTCTGGGTTTGTTTATGTGAGATGCTGTGTGTGTGTGAGATGCTGGGTCTATATGATAGATGCTGTGTGTTTGTGTGTACAGTATGTCTGATGCTAGGTTTGTGTGTGTGTGTGTGTGTGTGTGTGTGTGTGTGAGAGGTGCTGGGTGTATGTGAGATGCTGGGTGTGTGTACAGTATGTCTGATGCTGGGTTTGTGTGTGAGAGATGCTGGGTGTGTATGTGAGATGCTGGGTGTGTACAGTATGTCTGATTATGGATTTGTGTGTATTTGAGATGCTGTGTGTATTTGAGATGCTGTGTGTGTGTGTGTGTGTGTGTGTGTGTGTGTGTGTGTGTGTGTGTGTGTGTGTGTGTGTGTGTGTGTGATATGCTGGTACAGTCAGGGTTACCTTGGAATGGGGTTCTTTGAAAGGTGAGGGTGCTGGTGGGTCAGTTAAAGAGACTTACACAGAGATATATGAATACATTGACATCAATGTGGGGAGTTATAAATAAATTGTTTAACGGGCCAAGTAGTGCTGAGTCTTCCTCGCGCCTATCCTTGGGAATTATGGTGAAGATGCCCTGCCTGGTATTTGGTACATTTAAATAGATTTTAGTACTTTGGATGGGACCATACAGTCTCAAGATCCAGATCCACAAAAGGGTGCTAAGCTTTAACACGCCGTTACTCCCACATTGAAATGAATGAGAGTATTAAAGTGTGCTAAATCTTAGCAATCTTTTGAGGATCTGGAACCAGTTCTACTCATCAGATGTTGCACTCCCTGATACCTGCTTGTCCTGTCATTGATCTCTTCCGTGGTGGCTGGACCTTATATAACTTATTGTAAACCTGCCTTTTAGAGAGAATTTTCAGGTTCCCAACCAGAATACTGATTCATATGAAATAAAGATGCTGTTCTCCACTTCTAGGCTCCTACTTCTGCTGTATATACCGTACCTGTTTAGCTGCTAGAAAATACGGATCTCAAGAGTTTTTTTGATGTTCATTCTGATTTCGCTATGGCTATAAAGTTTAACCTTTTCTATGCCAAGTTTTCACCTTCGAGGCCAAGCAAAGCTTCAATATTTTGCTGTACATTTATTTAACCATGATTCCCATGACAACATAGATGTAACTAATGAAAACTATACTGTACAGCAGGGGGTCGCAAACATTTTCCCCTGTGCCCCCCTGCCGGCGGTCACCTCACCCCCACTTACCTCGGCTCCGGCGTCATGACGTCATGTTGCCATGGCAACGTGACATCACATGACCTCATGTTGCGTTGCCATGGCGACGCATGTGGAGCCAAGGTAAGTAAAGGTTTACAGAGGCCCTGCAGCAACCCCAGCACTTAACTTAAGTGCCTTCGGGAAGCGCTTGGGGACTTTGTAAACCGCGCGCCCCGTCGCAGGCAGTCTCGCACCCCCCAGGGGGTCGCACCCCCCAATTTGTGCACCGCTGCTGTACAGTATATGGGGAGGACAAATTAACAGTGCAGGGGAGTCAGATCCGAAAGTATGGACCTCCCACAGCGCGATCGCAGCAGACACTTTCCAGCAGCCATTTGCTTTTTTGCCCGCGACGCTGGGGACAGTAAGTCGGGCTACATCTGAATATAGAAACGTTTGACTGTCATGCGCTCCTTTGGCTGGCGCTGAGTGATGAAACACACTTGAAGAGTGTGCAAGGCTGGAGGAAAGGCACAAGGAGTGTAAGAAGACCACTAGAAAGGTCGGGGCTCAGGGGCAAAACGGCAATCTTACCCCTGTCAGCTCATCCGTCCTGGGTCCAACGACTCTTCAGTAGCTGATCCCGCAGCGTGCATCCGGCAATGTTGTCATGTAGAAGGAAAAAGGTGAATCCGGAGCGACAGCAAACAGCCCAATGACGTCAGATCCCGAATTTTGAACACAGTAGCTTTATTGAGAACACACAGATGAAACAGCAGGCTGCAGCACAGCCTCCTCCTCTACGCGTTTCACGCTCTACTGGCACTTTGTCTGTTTGCTGTCGCTCCGGATTCACCTTTTTCCTTCTACATCTTAATATAGATATGAATTTTTAAGAACTGGGCGCAAAAGGCGTACCCCATCATTGGCAAGGCAAAACTACCCCCTAGCATAAAAATACTCCCACTAAAGTATTTATATTCTGAAAGTACACACCCCAAGGTATTTAAACATGGCTAACATGTCTTCCCCCTTTATAAAATGTCTAACCAGGAATTATTTTCTGCAAGAAGTAGTCTTCTTATTTTCCTATACATTTATACCAACTCTAGATTTACAATCAATCTTTTTCATACAAGCTCATTGCAATCAAGGAAAGATACTGAATGTTACTGCCCTGAGTTCACTGATACCAGATACCTGTATGTATAGGTTTACATAATGTTTTCGGCAAATACAAGCCACAAATCAGTAAAACTGCCTCTTCAAATCTTAATTCTTTAGGGCTAAATTCAAAAGGTGCAATCCCAATCATTGGCAAGGCTAGGCACCCCTACATAATAGAAAAACACCCACAAAAGCATTAATATATTTTCTGAAAGTACAAACCCCAAGGAATTTACACACGGGTAAACGTCTTTCGTCACAAAAGTGTGGGGCTGGAAATCTCTTCTGAAAATGGTGATCTTCATTTTTTTTTCCTCATAGGTTTGCATCAAAATAGCTTACAGAAGTTCAGTCTAATCATGGACAGCAATAGTAGATGTTATTGTCCCAGGTGTTCTGGGTTTATGTATATGTTTGCATATTTTTTTTTTGTGCCAATACCGGCTCCAAATTAGCAAGACTGCTGAAAAATAAGAATAATACATTAATGGCGCTATACAAATAAAGACAGTCTGCTGAGCCGCCCGCTTGCTGCCTGTTTTGCTGCCTGTTTTGCTGCCTGTTTACTGCCTGAATCAGGAGATGCCGCCACTTCTGAGGGAATGTGAGACGTTACACAAGTGACGTCCTCAGAAGTGGCGGCATCTCCTGATTCAGGCAGTAAACAGGCAGCAAGCGGGCGGCCCAGCAGACTGTGGCAGCGGACAGGCTTGTATTACCGACAGCGCTATCCTTGCTGTTTGACCCGCTGAGGTCAGATCTGTTTTCTATCCGTGATGGATGTACGTACTTTGGGGTGCTACCACACTGATCACGGTTAGATCAGTAGAAGTATCTGATGTAGGAAGTGTACTCTCACAGGATATTCATGTTATTATGTGTATATATGCCAGTCATTATTGAGATGACACTGTGGGGATCTACAGTATATACAACTAAAGATATACTTTCCTATACGGAATATATAGACGCGCTTTTGGATATCATACAGGAGAGAAACATTTATACATACCCATGGGGAATTCATATCCAATTGCGTCTATCCCTGTGTATATAGTATATGAATGTGATAACTAATTCAGTTACCACTACACGTGATACACCTAAATACCTACCATAGATTGTGGTCTGAGCATATGAAATCATGAGTACTAGTATGATGATGGACTAAATCAGTCCTTACTTGAAGTGAAAGTATACACCATAATTTCCTATCTGCTAATGCCATCATATACTTGCTGACCTGAACAGTATTATTCTTACGAAATGGATGCTTAGTGAGAGCAGCCAGAATTTACGATAGAAAGTTACACCTAACTTTGATGGTTGCATACACAGCCACTCTATTATGGAGTTCTTTTTAATGGATGAATGTATATATGTGTTTTTAGCCAATATTTGAATTTAATAAAACTTTTTTGTTTTTTTGATCTTCCCGGTATTTAATAGGTCAATAGACCTAATAACAGTAATTATCTGTTGGACCACTATAGTCCGCCTACTTATACCCAGCATTGAGTGCTAATAATAGAGGGAATCTTTCTGATCATCCTTGGATCAACTCTGTCAATATAAGTCTTTCTTCCCTCCAAGCACCTGCTTAAATTTACCTTCATTTTTGTTTATACATACTTACAGTATGGGGTGAGTGGTTACATCTCCTTTATATGGTTGCATTGTGTTATCTGAATGTAAGACATGTCTCTCATTGGTCTACATCCACAAAGCCCTGTTAAGTCACTTAACGTTTCGTTAACTTAACGTCACATTAAGCATAAGGATGTATCCTCAAAGCACAATAATGTCACATTAAATCATGTTTTCTCTCGTAAAGAGCCTAGCATTAACAGCCATTACTGATAATGACATGCAAACGATATGCCACTGAAACATTACCCTAACATCACATATCCATAAAAGTGCATTAAGGTTAACGCAGAATTTTACAGGTAATACCTAAACTTGACGTTACTCACATTCAACCCTGAAGAAGAGCTTTTACCGGATCTGGATGGGTGTAAAGGCAATAATATCTCTATTTTCTCCTAATCCCCCTTTTATAGTAAACCTGCAGCATTTCTTTGCTTTCACGTCTTATGAAGTGTCTACCAAAGTTCTCACTGCTAGGAACTTCTGGTATTTCCCAACTCAAAAAGCAGGAGAGAAATGAGCTCTAGCTGGTGTTTCTAGAATGAATATTTTACATCTGGTACTGCTGTTATATATACAATATAGGAATTGTACTGTATACTGCAATCTGTACCATATAAATGGTAACTTTTTTTTATACAATGCCAACTTTTTTATACTGGCCTTGTAAAGATCAACATCTTGTCTGTTTTGTCCATACCACCCATATGCTTGTTATAATCTAGCACACAGCAGGGCTTGTTAACGTGGATTGGTACGACGTACTAGCACAGCAAGGGTGGACTCTGTATATTTCAGTGCCAGCAATTAATTGCAACACAGTGCAGAAATGTCCCTACGCTTCCGCTTTTTTGCCATTTGTTCTTTTGGCAATCCTTTTCTATTTTTCCTTACTGACAAGGCAGTAAAGTTTCAGAAAACGTTATGCTGGTATTAAAAATTATCCACATTACTGTGGTCGACAGAACCTGATAAGGAATTTATTAGTTCCCATACTATTTTGTCTGTGAAGGAAAGTCCAGGAGGATCTAATTGTTCTTTCTCTCATATATGCGGAAGTAATTAGAAAACACCAGTGAACGCTCACTAAATTTGTACAGGTTGGTTCCATAGCTTTTTGGGGGAAATGTACTGCCTATATATAAATCTCCCCTGGTAAATCACTAATGATTCATCCACAGAAACATTTTGAGTATGGGTGTGATCTCAGAAAACACGTGCAGGTGGTCAATTAGGGGCCTTCCTTATGTAGTCTATCGTGGTGCAGCTGAAAATAATAAATGGGGCTAAAATTGGTGGTGTCCGCGTGGACAACTGTAGTACGAGAGTGTAGGGATTTCCGGACTGTAAGGGATTTTCTCTCTGTCTTGATTACTGTAACCTCCTGCTGTCCGGCCTTCCTGCCTCTCACCTGTCTCCCCTACAATCTATCCTAAACGCTGCTGCCAGAATCACTACTCTTTCCTAGTTCTGTCTCAGCATCTCCCCTCATGAAATCCCTCTCCTGGCTTCCGATCAAATCCCGCATCTCACACTCCATTCTTCTCCTCACTTTTAAAGCTTTACACTCTTCTGCCCTTCCTTACATCTCAGCCCTAATTTCTCGTTATGCACCATCCAGACTCTTGCGTTCTTCTCAAGGATGTCTTCTTTCTACCCCTTTGTATCTAAAGCCCTCTCCCGCCTTAAACCTTTTTCACTGACTGCCCCACACCTCTGGAATGCCCTTCCCCTCAGTACCCGACTAGCACCCTCTCTATCCACCTTTAAGACCCACCTTAAGACACACTTGCTTAAAGAAGCATATGAATAGCACTGGATATTCTGAACACATTATACATAAAGCTTGGCCCCCTGCAGACGCACTTACCAGAACTCCCTCCTACTGTCTCTGTACGTTCTCCCTACCTACCAATTAGACTCTAAGCTCCTCGGGGCAGGGACTCCTCTTCCTTAATGTTACTTTTATGTCTAAAGCACTTATTCCCATGATCTGTTATTTATATTATCTGTTATTTATTTGATTACCACGTGTATTACTACTGTGAAGCGCTATGTACATTAATGGCGCTATATAAATAAAGACATACAATACAATACAAGAAGAAACCACCAATGATGCGTTCTTCCTGAAGAAGTGGAAAAAGCAATTAAATCCGAAGACAGGAAAGACTCCTGGGGGAGATGGACTTACAACTGAAATTTTGAAAGAAGTTGGGGAAGAAGCAGAAAAATCCTTACAAAACTCAACATGTTGCTTGGAGAACAGGAAAATTCCAGATTCATAGAGTAATGCAATAGTTATCCTCACCCACAAGAAAGGAGATAAAGAAGACCTCAAGAACTATAGACCAATCAGTCTACTTCCAATCACTTACAATATTTTTACTAAAATACTCACTAATCGGATGGAACTGACCCTTGATTTTGCCCATACTAGAGAACAAGCAGAATTTCGCAATGGATACAACACAATTGGACCACATTCGAATCATATAAGGCATGATTTCCCAAAGTAGTGATTACGATCTACAGTACCACTCGGCTTTCAAGATTCGTAGATTACAAAAATAGCATTTGGTTCTGAATAGACCTCAGCGGTCCTAGATGCATTAAGACAAAATGTTGAAGAAGCGTACATTGATATTTATAAAGAACATTTTTGAGAATGCCACAACCAGCATTAGATTACATGAAAATACAAGGATCAGCAAGGGACTGTTACACAGATACCTATGTCAACAAAGCTTTTTATTGCGCCACTTGAAGAATTGTTCAAGGCATTAGATTGGAAAGAAAAAGGAATTAAAATCAACTGTGAATATTTGAGTCTCCCACACCTTTGCAGATGACAATGTTATTTTTGCCACAAGTTCAGAAGACCTCCCAGTAACAAATTGGGAAACTCGCCGAAGCAAGTAAAAATGTGGGCCTCCGTATGAATATCAAGAAGACCAAAGTGCTATTCAACAAATGTGTTCAGTTTGCGAAGATTAAAATACATGGAATAGAACTAGAAGAAGTTGAAGACTATGTTTACATTGGCCTTCAAATAACAATGGGTGGGGGAACCTTTTGAATGAAATCAAAAGCGGGATAGGGCGCATTTGAAAGAAACATGATAATATTTTAATGGAAACTTCCACTGTGCCTCAATAAGAAAGTTTTCGACTAGTGTATTCTGCCCATGCTTACTTATGATGTGAAACTTGGACCATAAATGCGAATATAAATCAAAAGCTTCAGATAACGCAAAAAAGTATGGAGAGATGTATTATGGGTATTATCTGACGAGACAGGAAAAAGAATGACTGAGTTTGAAAGGTCTAATTCGATAAGAAATTCTACTTCATTTCCGTTTTTTAGCGGGTCTTAACCGGAAGTGCAAATGATCAGTGTTTTTTCTTCCCTGTGTTCTTCGGTTAAAACCTAAAACCAGAATCCCGAGATATTTATGTGATATATAGTGGATAATGAACGTACAATAGATCTATAATGCCCTATTAAATGGTGCACAGGGAAGGAAAGTAGTACACTACTACTGTAGCAGTTAATAACCTTCTCCTTATTATAGTAAACTATCTTTAACAACCCTTTAACCCTTTGGCTGCCGTGAGACGTAGCTACCATATATAATGGATCCTGGTACCCCAGGGACACCATGATGTAATAGGTACGTCAGAAAATGGCAATCTACAATTAAGTAGAACAGAAGGCGGGTGACTCCTTCCCTTCCATCATCAGTGATGGAACGACAACGTGACCATGAGTTCCGGAGGGTCCGTGGCACTCTGGTGCCGCGTTCCCACTGGCACTCCAAGGGTTGATCGTGTGGTTTTGTGTCTCCCTTTGAGGGACATCCCAGGTTCTCAGCTGCATTAGGATAGCTCTGATGCATGCTTCTTGATTCATAGTGTTTTTAAACATTTTGGTTTGTTGTATGAAGTGTAAAATTGTGGGCAAAATACTGCCACCTCACGTTTTCTTCTAATCAGGGAAACAGCCTGACAAAGAAATGTTTCCTTTTACACTGGGGTTTTTTGTTTGCCTTCCTCTGGATCAATAAGTATAGATATAGGATAAAGTATCTGTTATGCTAAATTTAGACATGTTGTACTTGATGGACATATGTCTTTTTTTTCAATCTCATCTACTATGTAACCATGTAACTAATTGCACACAAAATAGTCATAACTGCCTATCGGGAATTCTAAAAGTATTTGTATTGCAAAATGGTGATAATTGAATCCAGCTTTCACTACAAACACTTTAGCATTTTGCTCTCGCTTTTTATGCAGATAGCATAATATGAAAAGATGGCAGAGAATAAATAGGATTAGAGGTTTATTAATCTTTTACACATCGGTATATAACTCAAATGCTGGTATCTCTCCCATAATAGTGGAAGGGGTTAATCAGACATGTTTCTTGGTTTTGTACATAAATATGTATGTCCATATCTACAGCTTTCTAAATCAGACATTATAGGAGCAATCAAATACAAAGCAGTTACTCCGTTTGTCAAGTGACTAATTAATAAAACAACAGTAAGCTTAAATAGGGAATTATGCATGGGTTAATGCTCAGTAGTTTCATGTAATAAAGAAACACAGTTTTACCAATTTTTGTTTTGCATTTAAACAGTATCCCATTTGTTCACAGCTTGCAGCTATTAAACCATCAATTCAGTGAAATGTAGAAATGCTCATTAATGGCTCGGTGCTGTGAAACAATGGAGAATGCATCACATAACTAGCCTGTAATTACCATCCCGTGCGCTTCTCTCAGTACAGCGTATTCGGCCGACACTTTAATTACACTCATTTCTTCAAGAATTTATGCAGTGATCCTCTTTGAATTTGTGGTTTAACTTCTTTTTGACAGCTGACCTGCATGTAAAAGTCAGCGTCTCATCTTCACAGGACAGTGATATGTTGTTATTTTCATTAATAGTTTTCTTTTTTTTAATTATTATTCTGCAAACTGTCACAAGATGGACAAAATAAAGTTTCTAAACAGCTAAGAAGATCCCTATTGCTTTAAGCAGTAGTTCCATCCATGTAGCCATTTTCTTAGTGTCTAATTATTCACATTAGTAATTTCATTTGAATCTAATCTCATTGATAAAAATCAGTACTGAAACATTAAAATTGCATTTTTTTTGTCCAGGACCCTTAAATAGCATTGATTTTAGTCCTTAGAGGTTAGATTCCCTGCATTTCATCCAAACGTCTCTATTTAGAGTTGACAAAAAGTAGCCAAGCATTGTCATTAATCAAATAATGCAGCTGTAAGACTAAGCAGTGCTAAGCTTTCATGCACCTTACGGCAATTGAAAAAGCATATACATAAAGAATAATGTTTTCTATAAACTAAACTTTAGTTTCTTATAATTACTATGGGGCCTATGCAGTAAAGGTTCAAAATGTTTATATCGCCGGGCCATTTAAATCGCTGTTTTTTTGAGTGTTGCTATCACGGTATTCAGAAAGCGTTGATTACCTGTCATAGCAAAATTCCCAAAACGGGCGAGTTGCAGCTGGCGATAGGGTCGCCTCTCTGAAAAGGCCGTACCCGGCGATTTATTTCTGCTCAGAGAGAGCCGCCTCTCACCGAGAAAATCTCGCCAGGGATTTATAAATTTTAATATACATTTTCTTCCTAGTGCAGGGGGTCTCCGGAGCAGAACCACATTGGTTTGAGGTCCAGGGACCCCCTGCTTCCCGAGTTACAACGCGGTTCTACTCCGGAGACCCCCTGCACATCTACACTAGGAATAAAATGTATATTAAAAAACATTTACTAAGCATCAATACACCACCCCCCTTACACCACCACACCCCCCCTCCCTGTGCACCCCCATAATGTAAAACCATGATTTATTTTTCACATACAGGATTCTTACCCCAGGCCGATGGGCCCGACGGGTGTCCGCAGGTACCACAGTGCACTCCGGGGGTTGCCCACGTGTGTCTGGGGTCTTCTGGGTGGTCCCCGCTAGGCGCCGTGGGCCTCCAGGTGGTACCCGTGGGTCACCATGGGCCCCAATGGGGTCCTCGGGTGGTCCCGCGGGGGTCTGGGGGTCCCCGGGTCATCCTCACAGGTGTCTGGGGGCCCTCGGGTGGTTCCCATGGGGGTCTAGGGCCCTCGGTTGGTTCCCACAGGGGCATGGGGCCCTCGGGTGGTCCCTGCAGGTCCGTGGGGCCCCCACAGCTGTGGGGCCCCTTGTTCTTCTCCGCAGGTCTCCTTCGTGGGTCTGCAGGTGGTACCCGTTGGGGTCCTCGGTGGTACCCGTGGGTGTCCGGGGGTCCTCAGGTGGTCTCAATAGGTCCCCGCAGACCTAAGGTACCAACCCTGTATGTCAACAAATAAAACATTTAAATAAATCAATACCTCCCCCCCCCCTTCCCCTCTCACCACCACCACATACATACAGTACAGTAATGGGGAAAATAACTATTATCCAGATATGGATTATAGATTATTTGCCCATTATTAAACACAACATTAACCAGCATAAATACACTAAATAAATACAGTTCTACTTACCACAGCAATAAGAAGGGCGTCCTCATCAGGATAATGCAGGTCCCTTTCGTCCGTTGCCAGAAAGCATACATACATAATATATACAGTACATTCTAATGGCCCCTAACCCCTTATTCACCTTAGCGGTTAATAACCGCTATAGTAATTAAGAGGTTAACCCACCCTGCACTGCTACCCACCCGGGAGGCCTAACCACCCACCCCGGACCCACTATACACTGAGATCACCCCAGGTTCCCAGTGGCGGAGGCTCTGGCCTTCCGGTAGCCAACATGTAAAGGCAGTACCAGTAGTTCCTTTAGTTACGAGGGAAAGGAGCTACATTAACATTCAGTTCATCATTTAAAGTTGCGTTTATTTAGCTACAACTGTGAAGCTGCCTCCCCCTTACGGAGAAGATTTTAGTGCTGTCCATTTGTATGGAGCTGGTCTCTTCACTTATTTTGGACACTCACTTATGAAAAATAGCTGTTTATAAAAATTATCTAATATTGGAAATTGACAATGTTACGTTTGTTAATAATTTGCACAGATGCTTTAAATAAAAGCGCCATTCATGGAATGCCCTCTAAAAGTAATTTTTATTTGAATGCGTTTAGCCAATCAAGAAAAACATGTAGGAAAAGTGTTGCTTTAAATTTCTCAACATTTCCCACAAATCAGCTTGCCACTTTCTCCAAGCGGGCAGCTTTTCAGCCCACTCCTATTTACAGTGCAAATATGTGAACACCTCAAAAAGGAGGGGAGGATGCAACCCATAATCGTGTTAGCTAATATACAGTAGATAGAATTTGACTAATCTCTGTACAATAGGGGTAGGAATATGTACGATGAATCCCGTTTTGCTTGATGATAAATCGCACAGACATTCTCTATTCTAGATACAAGGATGGCTACAACTGCACATGCTCCTTCCCTGAACTATGCAGAGACCTGCATAGTCATACAGTACAGAGTCATGTACAACATCTATACCCTGCATTTGTTTGCTCAATTAAAGGCATCACAATCTGTTAATATAAAACAAATATATATATATATAAATTAATATTTTAAGCATAAGCTTATGTAACTGTGCAGTTAAAAACTGATATATACCAGTGAAGATACTTACATGTATGTAAGTAACGTGAAAAGTGAATTTACAGGGACCTTACTGGGAGATTATATACCTTGAAAAAGGAGGGTGTGGCCTCCCACAAGCTGCTCAATAAGCAGTTGTAGGTGTATTGGCTAAATACATTTTTCACACTCTAATAGTGGTGCCCTCTAGGAGCGGGATGCTAAGGATTTAATTCGGCCCAACAGAAAATGTAAAACAAATATATATTCACCGCGCAATCTGTTAATATTCTATTTTTTATTACGACCGTGAAGGCAACAGATTTATAGCCAAGAAAATTATTTGACAAAGTACCCAGAGTTGGTATTGATAATTGACAGTAGATCTTGTAACTACAACGATCTGTTCAACATAAACCTTCTTTATGTAAGACCTGTTCCATTCTAATGAGCCATTTAATCAAAATATATCTGATTTTATGAACTAATTGACCCAACTAAGTAAATTCCAGGAAACAGAATACACTGGGTGTTGCTTCTAATATTATATGATACTGGAATGATTTGGATCATTGAGGCTGTTTGTTTAGTAAGTCATTCCCGCATTGAAGTTAACCAAAGATTTTATACTGGTAATGCTGGTTTGTAGGAAATAATGTTTATACTGGTAATGCTGGTTTGTAGGAAATAATGTTTATACTGGTAATGCTGGTTTGTAGGAAATAATGTTTATACTGCTTCTAGAAGTGACATGCTCTTGATGAAGATGGTATTTCATCACAAAAATATACTGTAATGTTATTGCCTTTGGCCAATGGTTATATATCTACAGTCTGACAACAAAACAGTTTTGGATGTTTGGTTTAATCTCAATCCCTGCAACCATAAAAGTGCATTTAACATAAGCAATGCATTTTGAGCATCTTTACCACTAAAGAGTTTAAACTTTGTAGTGTAGAGATTGTTGCCCAAAGTTCTTATTCACAGAAGGTTCTACGAAGTGAAACATCCTGACACATATTATTAATACATATTCGATGTAACAGTCTAACATTTACGACAATTGGGGGCACCTGCAACCAGTGCCAGTAAAAGTTATCACATCTGTCACGACTTTAACTGCCATTGCCTTGAATGGGAGGTAATGCTGAATTGGGTGCAATAACCCGTACCGGCACTTGATGCATTCGAGTCTTTGGTAAACCAGATTAAAATAAAGCCATAGCCATAAAGACGGGTGCGGGTGGTGTGGGGTGCGGGTGGAGAAACAGCAATTGAGAAACAAAAAAAAGTAAGGAATAATTCAGAGAGTGCAAATCTGCTACAGTAGGCTTCAAACTATGTTTTCTGAGACCTGTATTGCATGTAATAATCTTGTCAATATTGTCACCGTTACTGTTTCTATTGTCCTGTGCAGTATAAACTTCTGCAATTTCAGAAAAGATAGATGAGGTGGAACAGTCTGCAGTTGTTATTTTGCTTTTGTAGCCATAAAGATGCATTGGATACATTTTATAACAATGTATGTATAAGAGTAATTTTCTGCATATGTTTATTTATTAGGGTGTTTGCAACTTTTTTCAAGTATTCTTTCAAGGCAAAACTTTTTGAAACACCTGAATTATTATTTTTTTCAATTTATAACAGGTTACAGTAATGAAAGGCAGCACTAGAAATAAGGATCATTCGACTGAAGGAGAAGGAGCTGGAAAACGACCAAAGAGAAAGTGCCTCCAGTGGCACCCGCTGCTTGCAAACAAGATCCTTGACTTTTCAGAGGAAGACGAGGAAGAAGAGGAGGAAGAAGATATTGATAAGGTAAATGTGCAGTTTACATAGATTCAAAGTGCAAACATATTGGGGATTTCGTAGGGGACGGTAAGGAGGCAAGTGCATGTTTTTGCAGTGCAACATCCTGTCAAATCTATATTTCCAACTTTCATTTTATACATACTCTCCCGGGGGCAGAGCCACACCTGTGTTTCTCCTGTATGCCCTCCAATTTAACTAGACTCTCAAGAAATTACAATAGCAACATCAAACGAGCAAGACAAAGAATGAGGAATGCGACAGTAACTCCCAGTATTCCTTATTCATTGGCCTCTGTGGCAGCGCACTCTAACTACAAGAACATCTTTTAAAAATTGAATTTTTGGATCTATTGTCTTAGCGACTCCTAATGTAAAACTGAACTGATAAATAGGCTTTGGTCACATTTTTTAAATGTTATGCCCTGTACTTGTATAACGTTAAGTGCTCCCTTGAATATAAATTGTTCATTGTCAACACTGAAGCTTTTGGAACTGTTTAATGCGCCAACATGAGTAATTGAACCAATTTAGATATCAAAACGTTGTCCCGGCATTTCTGAGATTTTAAATACACGTCTCCAAAAAGTTCTAAATATTTTATCATCTTTACACTAGTCAAAACCTAGGAAAAATCCAGTGTCCACAATGGACTTCTAAAATTGGATCACCAGTTAGATAGCAAGAAGTAGAGATGCGAAGCAACATCATCACACAAAAAATGAAGATGGGACTCCAATAAAAAAAAAAAAGCTGTGTGCTGAGCACGCGCATAGTAAGTGAAACTTCTTTGACTTTTGTCACAGAAATTGTATTTGTGTTGATGATGTTTTAATTAAAAATCAAAATACAATTTCATTGACAAAACGCAAATAAATTTGACTTAGAATGCGCGAGCTCTGCACACATCCCCTGTTTCACTTCAAATTTATTTATTAGATCACATGAGATTAAATAGAGATTTTTTTTTTAAGTACCTACATGTCTCGTGCAAACCACGCTTTATCACCTTGATAAAGCGTGGATTACGCGACACACATAGGTGCTTTTTTTACCTCTATTTTATCTCATGTGATCTAATAAACATATTTTGGAGTCCCCACTTGATCTGCATTTTTGTGTGATGGTGTTCTCCGCATCTCTACTTCTTTGCTCTCTTGGATTTCAATATAGAGAAAGTTGCACACCACAGTATCTCCAAATGGATTATGAGGACAGACCGTGGGCACCTTGAAATATGTGACTTCCCCACTTCGATACTACCTAGTCTCATAAGTTACGTTCCTCAATGTTTATTATATAGGTGATGTTTATTGCATCATTTTTGTGTGGTGATCTGCTGTAGACACCGTTAGGCGTTATTCTTCCCATAGAAACTATTTTTTTATATAGTGCATTCTCTATTAAGAAGGTGCTTCACTTTATGATACTTCTATAAGCAGTGTCCCAGAGTCCCTTGGGTCTGAACACCCTATGCTTTTGTACGTTGCTCACCAGTCTAGATAGACGATACCGTGCAAGGATATTGCATGGCACTGTACCCAGTTGGGACAATGACTTCTACCTCTTGGGCTTTTCGGATGCAACTTAGGAGTGTTTTTACTGTTTTCATTCCTCTGCTTTATTCATGTATATCATATCTTCCTGAATTCTTTTCTGTTTTAGTTTGGGCCTTTTTATCCATTACTTATTTTTAGAAAACTTTTGTTCAGCTTTATTGATACTTAAATCTCTTGTTTTATTCCCCTTTATCTTGCCTCGTTCACTAGGAAACCATTTTATGCATGTATAATTGTATTTATATTCATGTCAACCATGTATGCAGCACTTTATACTACAAAAGGAGGTAAATAATTTACCTTACAAACAACGGGAATAAGTGCAACAGGTAAATTACAACATTTAAGACTAAAGGAGCCCCTGCCCCCAAGAGCTTACTATCTAAGTGTTATGTTTGGAGGCTTAGGGACGTATTACTAGTAAACAGTGTATTATTAGAAGTGCAGACAGAGGAGGTCAAGTGCATCTCTAGTTCATAGCAGAAGCGTAAAACATTTACTGAACTGCTTCTTTTAAGAGGTGGATTTCCAGCTGGGCTTTGAATGTGTGTATAGATGGGGTAAGGGAAGTGGGAAAAGAGTCCGCATCTGCCTAACAAAAAAACATTTAGAAATACACTGAGGTGCGATGTAGGGCGAACATGGATTCAGTGGAAAAGAGAGAAAGTACCCTACTGAATGCACTCACTGTGATGTGGTATGCAATGTTCAGGGACAGGTCATGGATTATTTTTACCTGATCCCCTTATTCATACTATTTTTAATAAGCAAATAAAAGGCTTTTATTCACTACTAACATTGCTTACCACATCACAGTGAGTGCATTCAGTAGGGTACGTTCTCTCTTTTCTTTTGAATGTGGAAAGTGAAGGTTCTTGCCGAATATTGAGTGGAAGAGCGTTCCATAGGTAGGGAGAGATTAGTGAACAAGGTTTAAGACAGGAAAGGGCTGTAAAGGTAAAAAGGTGCAAAGCTGAGTCAACCTTATGTACAGCGTAAGAGAGGAGTAGGTGTGTAATAAGAGATCAGAGTTCAGATATATGGAGGTGCAGAGGAGTGTGTAAGAAATCGGGGAACACGTCCTTTGCGACACGTTCCCTCCTTACCTGTCGCTGCACAGACCTCCGCTCTGGCACCAGCGTGTGCACGCACCCCCGCTGTGCTCTTCTAGGTTGCCACTGAGCTTAGCTCCGCCCCTCGGACGCATCGCGCTTCTCTCGCATGCGGCGCGCAAACCTGATGCTGTGCACCGCTCCCCAGCTGTGTGGCAAGTTCTCATCAAGCCCACTTGTTTCCTGCAGCCAATCCTTGCCTCTGCAGAGGCCGCACCTTCGCTCCGCCTCCCTTGCTACTGGTTCCTGTGTGCTACTAATACCCTGAACTTCCCTTCCTGGTTTTCATGAGCAAAACTGGTTGTAGCCTTGAGCTCCTGCATTTATTGCGCCTTGCTCCTTGTCCTGTGTTTCTTGCATTTTGGATTTTACGTGTACCGACTCGGCATGACTTCTGAACCCCTCTGGATATTGACCCCGGCTTATCCTCGACTCTGCGGACCTCTCCAACCCAGACCACAGCTATACAGACTTCCACGATTCTGACCTCTCCAACCCCAGACCACGGCTTAACGGACTTTAACAATTCTGATCTCTCCATCCCAAGACCTTGGCAAGTATCAGAACTAACCCACTCTCTCCAACACAGACCCGGCTACGTTTGACAATCTGCCTCCCAGGCACGCTTCTGCTGCTGTGGGTGCATGGTTCTATACTTCCCCACCTCAGTACCGGGGTCCTGTCTTGCTCGTGGGCAGCAAAAGCGTTACAGAGTGTAAAAGGAGTCAAAGGTTAGGAACAGAATTGTATAGTTTTATAAGGAAATGAATTGGAAGCCAAGAGAGTTCAGGGGGTCGGAAGCAGATATATACGCCTAGAAGAGCAGGAGATTATTTGGGCAGCAGCATTTTGAATGGACTGTAAAGGAGAAAGATGTGAGGCAAGTAGGCCAGATTAAAGAATGTTACAGTAATCAATACGGAAGGGAACAAGGGCATGCATTCGTGTTTTAGTTCTAGTGGAACATAGGAAGGAGCTTATCTTAGCAATGTGACGAAGGAAAAAGTGGCAAGATTTAGTAACGGTGTTTATATGGGGGGAGAAGGAAAAGGAGCATCTCTAGGCAGCATGCTTGGGAGACTAAGTGGATAGTAGTCTTACTGACTGTCATGGAGAAGGAAACAATGGAACTTGGCTTGGGAGGGAGTATGAGAAGTTCTGTCTTAACCATGTTAAACTTGCTGCGACAAAGGGCCTTGAGAGATTAGCTATGCAGTTCTAGGTACACTGGAAACCCCAAACTGTGTTAGACACTTTACCTAATAAGGCCCAGATCCACAAAGGTCCGTTAACCCAGGGGTCATAACAAACTGTTATCAAAATCATTAGCACACATTATGTTCCCTGAGGTTAACACAGATCCACAAAGCTAAGTACATGCAAAAACTAGGGCCATTATTGATCTCGTTAGCATAGGCTTAACGGTCATTAGCACTGCCTCCATTAGTTTCAAAAACATAGCTTTCAGACCCTGAAATATGGGTTTTGCTGGAGGGGGAGAGACACAACACGTGGAAAGAAACCTGTGCAAAAAAATGGGCACCCCTGAGATACCTGGGAAATATGCTAATCCAAGTCATTAGCATACCCTATCAACATATTTCCCAGGTATTTTAGGGGTGCCCATTTTTTGGTGCACTGGAGCGTCTCCATGTGTTGTCTAATTGTGTGTCCAGATCCACAGATGTCTGTTGACTAAACAAGGAGTTGACCCAAGTTAACGCCTCATTAATTGTCAAAATGGGTATCTTCAAAGCTCACTAACACAGTGTTATGTGCGGTTTTCATCCCGGAAAGGGCATTGCATTAACTATAACGGACGTTAATGCTAATGATATACAGAAGAGGTGTGTTCCCTGTTCCTCCCTCTCCTCCAAACCCATATTTCAATCTCTGGAGGGAGCTAACGCCACCTTTTAGGTATAACCTAAGTAACACATTGTTATATCACTTCGTTAACTTGAACGGAGCTCTGTGGATAGGTGTGCATATCATTAGCACTAACGTCCGTTATTTTTAAGGCAAGGCCCGTTACGGCTGAAAACAGCACTTAATGCTGCGTTATAGAGCTTTAAACATACCCATTACCACTTAAAGATGCCTTACAGAGCGTTAAGCATTGACTAACGTTAATAATAATAATGCAGCTCTATGGAGCTAGACCAGTTAGTTCATTGCATTTTGAATCAAGCAGGTGGACATAAGCCCTGTTAATTGGTCTCTATTGATGTGTGATATGTATTCCCCATGGTAGATATCTTTAAGCAATCATTATGTGCCATGGTACATTACTATGAAACGGATAGAATTGGGGATAATAATGTATCTTATTTTTGCAGCATTTGAACAACTATCAATAGAATATGAGTCCAAGAACACTAAAACCACCAATAATTACAAGTTAACTACAGCATCATGATATAATGGGGAGGGTCATCTTATATTTCTACCATTGGCTTATGTAATATAAATGATTATAGAACTATGGTAGAATATAACCACAGTACTGTAATTATGCTTAAGGGAAAAAAATATTCCACTCACAAATTCACATGCCTACTACATAGTACTCCACACATATAAATATATAAAAGCATTCATTGAAGAATATGATTATTAGGCAATAAACTCCATCTCACATATAGGAGCAAGCATTTTGCTGTTCTTTAGATATAGGTATAAGATCCAACTACACCTTTTTAACTTGTTTTTAATTTCTTCAGGATTTTTTTAAGTAATAAAAATAATTTGTAAATTATAATTTTTGTTCTAACACATAACAGTGTTTGATTATGTTTTTCTTATATATTCATATGTTTACTTATACTTTTTTGTCTATATTATCCTCTTTCTTTAATATTTTGTATTAATATTCTTTCATATATATTTTTGTGAAGTTTTTTTATATAAATGTCTATAGGAATTGTTTAGTGACTAGTTTTGATTAATATAAATATTTATTCATTTTTTGTACATGTATGTATGTAGCTGCCTGCCTGGTGATTTTCAGTGGCCCATTAGGACCCAATTTAATGTTTTATATGCCTCTAAGCTAGTGGTGATTTACATATTGGGTCCTTCATTGCTTCGGTAGCTGGAGGCAGCATCTGCGCATGCGCCGATACGGGGAGAAGGAGGGAGCACACGCAGCTCTCGGGGGCGTGCTCTCAGTGTGGAGGCCGTCCTGAGAGGCGTGCTTTACCTGATGAGCACGGCTGGGGACTGCGGGGACTCCTAGAGTGCTCCAGCGTGCGGCGCATGCGCGACATGCACGAATTTCATTGGTCTGATGACCCGCAATGACGTCATGACGTGCCGAGCGTGATCAGTGCGGCTGGGACTGCAGGCCTTCCCAGATGCCTCGGCGCGCGGCGCACACGACTTTCATTGGCTTGATGATGCGAATTACGTCATTTTTGGCGCGAAAACCCGGCGGGCAGCTGCATTTAAACCTGTGATAATACAGTATACAGCACTTCTTGAAAAAGTTCTTACAGAACGAAACGCGTTGAAGTTTGCTGCTGTCTTACATCCAGATGATCTACTAATAAAGGATTTTTTATTGCAAGACCTGCTCTTATCATCCTTGCTGTGCGCTGCATACTCTATCCTTAGAATATACTTTAACCCCTTTGATGATGGTGGCTACCAAAGTATACAAAGGCACCAAAGAGGTTAATAATAAAGTTAAACTACAATACCTACCCACTCTGGCTACCTAAGTGGCTATGGCAATGCTTTACTAACCGTTAAGGAAAACAAGGGGTTACCACTATAACCACCCTCCCGGGAGTCCTAACCACTCTCCCCAGGGCAACTACCACTAACACCCATGCCCCCCCACAACAGATATCACCACCCATGTAGAGTAATGGGCAATAGTCCTATTAGGCAAATGTAGCTAATAGGGCTTCTGGCCACAATAAGTATATTTTTTTTGTATCAAACATACAAAATACATAAACTAACAATAATAATAATTACAATATATAAACATACATTTTAAAAACATTGATTGTCATAGTGGCTACCTTGGTCCTGTCAGTGGGAGCCTATGGGTTAATGAATGTGATCCTGTATGAATGCATTAGTATTTGTTCCAATTGTTTAATTGAAGATAGATCTTTTTTATGCAAGATCTTAGCTGCATCCCAACTTATATTTGAAAATTCGTAGAAGTTCCGCGAAGACCAATCCTTTAAAAATATGGCCTCTACATCTCCAGTCAACGCGGGTTGTACCACTGAGCAGCCAGCAGAGTTTCCCTCGGGACCCGACATCCTTGGCACAGGGTTGTGGCACCACAGTGTTCAACAGGAAACCCTAGTTGAGCAACAATGTCCTAACACATGGATCCAGCTGACGGACCTCCTTAACACTTCGTACACCGCGGTAGAATTGAATCAGCTTCCTAGATGGACTGGACCTTGTGGGTTAATCCTATATGGCAGCTGTCTCCAACCTTTTGTCTTAAGAGGACTGGCAAAAAAATAAAATAGAACCGATTAATACTATGAAAGGCTGACATTTTAAACATGTTACTGTATGTATAAATAAAACCATTACAGTCAAATAAAATGTTACATACACTCAATCTCCCCTCCTTGCACTCAAGCCCCCTCCCTCTCAACCCCCCTCCTCACACTCAAACCCCCACTCCCACTCAACCCCCCTCCCTCACATTCAACCCCCCTCACACTCAAACCTACCTCCCTCTCACTCAACCCCCCCCATCACACTATACCTCCCCCCATCCTCTCCCTGTACCCCGTCCCCCTCTCACTCAATCCCTCTTCCTTCTGACTTTAATGTGTGAGGGAGTTGTGCAATAGCCCCCTCCTCCCCTCCCCTACTTATCCTTTGCCGTTTGGAGGTGCAGCATATTCAGCACGTTTCCTCACTGTGCCTAAATCTAAATGTGAATTATTTTTGCTCTTGAAGACTCATCCAGCAATGAAGAAACTAACACGCTCTGTCTTTTTATCATGTCATATATACGAACAAATTAAAACTGTTTTAATTGTGGATTGCTGGGTTTGTGTTTAATCATTTGGCATATGATTTATGTGGCTGGATTAAAAAAAAGCTTCCTGAAAACCTACGAGATTCTGAAAACAATACAACATAAAAGCAACGGGGTGGATTTATGTAATGGCAATGGATTTAAATAAATCTGTTTTAAATGAAGGTCAAACTCATGACACACCAAACAAATTGTAAGCTCTAAAAGGCTTCTGAGAACTGGAATTTAAAAAAATTATGAATGCTTTTTGTGGCTGTTCATATGCAGCATGATATGAACAATGTGATTCTTTGAACAATCCTGGTGCTTCATTTATTTTCAGAGTTAATGTCATAAGGTTTAAAATAGGTACCCAAATCTAAAAGTTTTCTATTTTTGCAATTAGTTTTTTTTGGTAGCAAATCACCAAACGCCTTAGCTAGAATAAGGAATGTATGTATGTCTTTATCTGGAATCATTCTGGAAAGCATCTACTATATTGCTAGTCAGGCCAAGAGAGATTTGGACTATATCAAGTTGCTAGGTCTTAGCGTATAGTTTTAATGCTGTAACTGGAAGAATGTCTCGGGTTGTGTAGTTGTCTTGGTCAAAAGTAATGACATTTGGCCACAGATCTCAAACTAGTAAATGGCACTGAAGCCTAACTAAAGATACTGTATATACATCTCGGTCAACTTGTTTTATATGCTATGAAACTGAAAAGAAAAATTCCGATGCAATAGAGGACATAACTCCACAAACACTATTTAGATTTGCTCTGAAAATTGGGTGACCCCCTTCCCAGTGATTACTATTGGGAATAGACCGGGAGGAGGAATTGGCATACTACTTTCCACACGCTGCATATTTCCAGTCTTACACCCCTTCCTCTTCTCATCCTTCGTATTCTTCGTATTCTGCTGTCTCTCTTTTCTCCAATTTCCATTTCGCTGTCATCTATCGCCCCTTGGACCTAGTTACATATGGTTACATAGTAGATGAGGTTGAAAAATGACATACGTCCATGTTAAATTTATACGACAGATACTGTATCCTATATTTGTACTTGCTTACATCTCAATTTTTTGACAACTTCGCCACTTGGCTTCCTCCCATTCGACGCACCTACTGTCATCTTTGGGATCTTTAACATACCTATTGATAGTCCAAATGCCACTTCAGCTGGCCATCTTTGCTCTTTAACCTTTTTGTATGGTCTCTCCCAGTGGCCCATCTCTCCTACTCACTGCAATGGACATTCCCTCGACCTGGTTTTCTTCCGCTTCTACTCTCTCTTAACTCCTCTAACATGCCCTTCGCTCTCTCTGATTATCACCTCCTAACCTTTAGCCTCACTCTACAATCTGCACCCGCCACAACACTTACTTCCACACGCACATCCAGAAACCTACATACACTAGACCCTCTCCAATTTTCAACATCTTACAACCTCTCTTCTCTCCCATCTCTATCTACCCTTTCCTGCCCTGATCTAGAGACCGCTCTATACAACAGTACACTCTCATCAGCCTTAGACAAAATGGCTCCCCTACAATCTAAGCCACATCCGTGGCACACACACTTTACCCGCTAACTCCAAAAGTGCTCATGCGCTGTGGAACATTACTAGAGGAAATCCTGCTCCTAAAGCAGCCTTCCGCCACTATAAATTTATACTATCGTCCTATAACAATGCCCTCTCCCTTGCCAAACAAACCTACTTTTCTTCACTCATACTCTGTCCTCCAACCCTCAACACCTATTTTCCACCTTACACTCCCTTCTCCGCCCAACTACACATACACCCATTTTACCCTCATGGCCGGAGACCTCGCCATTTACTTCACAGACAAGATTAAGTCAATCAGACATCACATCTCTACATGTCAATCTCCACAGGAAATACCTACCTCCCCTCGCACACCTAAATCCACCCTCAGCTTATTTGTCCCTGTGACCAAGGATGAGGTCTCAGCGCTCCTCATCATCCCACCCTGCAACCTGCCCCTTAATCCTATTTCCTCACATCTCCTCCACTCATTCTCTGGCACACTAAGCCCCACCCTTACTCACCTTTTTAACATCTCTCTCACCTCTGGCACATTCCCATCTTCTTTTACACACGTGCTCATCATGGCCATTCTAAAGAAGCCCACTCTTTACAGAGCATATCTCTCTAATTAATGCCCTATTTCTATTCTCTCCTTTGCCTCCAAGCTACTGTACTTGAGGCAATTGTATACAACCGCCTGACTCACTTTCTCCCCTTCAACTCCCTGCTTGACTCTTTGCAATCTGGTTTCCGTCCTCTACACCGAGACACCACTTACAAAAGTGACCAATGATCTCATCACGAACGGCACACCTGTGAACACGTGAGTTGTGTATGTGAAAAGGATTAATACTTCTAGCTATTAAAACTTTTAGCCATCCTGCTGACTCATTTACCTCCCCACAGGGCCCTCAAAATGAGCAATATCTCCCCATAAACCTTCCCACTGCACCTCTATTGCACTGCCACCACCAAGAAAAATTTACGATCTTACCTCCGGAGTTCTTGTTCCCTTGTTTAATATGTAAATAAAATATGTGATTTACACAAAAATCCAATGTAGCAAATTGTGTCCAAAAATGCTGTTAATCTCTTCTAAAAGGTATTAGGTCCAATCAGAGCCCAAAGACCGTACTTATTACATTTTAGATTTAATATATAGAAAGTGGTAGAGTGCTTATTTACAGAAAAGAACCTCACAAAGAACGTATGATATAGAAATGCAGACAGTTTCAGAAAATACTTGGGTTATAAAACAGAAAATAGAAATACGTTACCGCATAACAATATCAGATCCTTCAAAGAGGGCTTGAAGTTGAAGTAAGAAAATCCGCGTGTTTATTGACATAATTCACCCCTCTATATTGAATTCTACTTTGATATCCCAAATGCATGGTTTTATGCTCAAACTTTGCAATGAGACCAAAATAAGCCCACCCTCCTGAGCGTGTCCTATTCTGCTACACGTCCATCTCCTGTGACATGTATGGCTTGGGAGAGGAAATAAATCTGAAAGTATGAAATACCCTATAACTTTTTTCCTGTAACCCCCAGAATAATGCTACCTGCATTAATCTGTTTGGATGATTCTCCCGTAGGTGTAGATATCACTTTTGCCCACGCAATCTGTACCTTTGTATGAATAAACAGGTATCTGAGGTATGCATATAAATTATCCTGTCATGTTGGATATCATTTTATTCAGCTGCACTGGCTTGTCAGAAATATATATTTCTCATTCTTGTGAGAGACATTATAACCCCAAATATCTTTGTTTGGTAGATCTGTATGGATATACATGGTGTCCCTTTTTTCACTGTTTGTCTCTGGGGAAATAGGTTTGACGACAGTCTTTGAAGTTTTGCATGACTGACCAATAGAGTCTGTCTTCTATCTGATTTGTCAAATCACTGTAAACAGGGTTGTTGTTTTATTGCTTACTAACTCCAATAAGGCCAAGCAACTTTTATATAATTTCAACAGCAATACAACAAAAACTTGTTCTTTTAAGACTCAAGTTAACCCTTTGTGTGCTGTATTTTTAGCACAACTACACAGAAAAAAGGCATTCATGTCACAGGTAACTTTTCTCTTGGAGAGGAGGAGCGCAAAGTAGCTCAGTGATATATGTGGATAAAAAG
Organism: Ascaphus truei; assembly: GCF_040206685.1. Taxonomy (NCBI): domain Eukaryota; kingdom Metazoa; phylum Chordata; class Amphibia; order Anura; family Ascaphidae; genus Ascaphus; species Ascaphus truei. The sequence goes on along the minus strand of NC_134485.1, from coordinate 214,446,473 downwards.
ATAAAGGAAAATATAGTGCATGGTGTAAATACTATAAATAGTCAATCATATAGCCATAGGTAGTTGCACTCACAAAACTTCTTGTTTATATAAGCATGTCAGAGATCCTTCTCTCTCTGACTGGAGCCCTTTGATAGATGTGTGTAGTAATTCTCAGGATATCCCTCAATTGGTTAATGGTATTAGCATGGAAAAGAAGAAAGCCGCAATAGTGCATACTATTTGACCAAAATGTATTAAATACAGAATAAAAGAGCAGTTAAACGCACATTTCCAAAGAAAATAACAGGCATTGGAGAGAACAGCTGGGTAAGGTAGGACCCCGTCGGTATACAGCTTCTTGGCACTTCACTCGCGTCTCACGGTCTGAGTTCCGCATTCGTCACTTCCGGAATTGCGTCACAGGTGAGGGCGGAAGTGCGGTCTGCCTCTGAAAATGGCTCCGATTTGCCAGGCCTTCAATCCCCAGGACATCCAACAATGCTAACGCTAACTCTACGCGTTTCGCAGATAACTCCTAACGAAGCATCTGCGAAACGCGTAGAGTTAGCGTTAGCATTGTTGGAGGACCTGGGGATTGAAGGACTGGCAAATCTGAGCTATTTTCAGAGGCAGACCGCACTTCCGCCCTCACCTGTGACGCAATTCCGGAAGTGACGAATGCGGAACTCAGACCGTGAGACGCGAGTGAAGTGCCAAGAAGCTGTACACCGACTGCACTATTGTGGCTTTCTTCTTTTCCATGCTAATACCATTAAGCAATTGAGGGATATCCTGAGAATTACTACACACATCTATCAAAGGGCTCCAGTCAGAGAGAAGGATCTCTGACATGCTTATATAAACAAGAAGTTTTGTGAGTGCAACTACCTAAGGCTATATGATTGACTATAGTATTCACACCCTGCACTATATTTGCCTTTATCTTTTTATCCACATATATCACTGAGCTACTTTGCGCTCCTCCTCTCCAAGAAGAAAAGTTACCTATCATCTGGGGACTTGGAACAGTCCCCTCTGAGGAAGTTGAGCTGCATATCACCATTTGTATATATTTTGTATGTACTTATTACCACTGGTTGGTGAAGGTTATTAATTGTTTTTAGGTGATTCACACTTGTGCTTTATTAGATTTTCCACAAACACAGTTTTATAATTCACTCTTTGGAAGCGCCCTGTCCACTTCCCTTTCCCTTTCCCTGCACAAACGTTATTCATGTCACAGACCTACAGTACTCACAGCTAAGTCCAAGGGTCACTCTCCTTACAAATTCTCCTGGATCACTCTGTCTTCTAAATGGTTGGTCATCGCATTCTCCTGAACAAACTCCACTCCATTGACCTCTGGGATAAAGCCTTCTCCATGTTTCCAACCGCTCCTTCTGTGTTTCCTTCTTGGGTGTCTCCTCCTGTTCACTCCCTCTTTCTCTTGGGTTCCCAAAGACTCCGTCCTTGGCCCTCTGCTCTTCTCACTCTACACGTCCTTTATTGGTGAACTAATACAATCTTTTGGCTTGCAGTATCATCTCTATGCTGATGACACGCACATTTACCTCCCCCCTCTCCTTTCCTGTGTCACCAAATCTCTCTATCTCCTCCTGGATGTCCTACCATTACCCGAAGCTTAACATGCCTAAAACAGAACTAATACTCTTAACCCATTCCACTGCACCCCTGCAAACAAAGTCTCCCTCACAGTCATTAACACCACAATCTCATCAACACCTCATCTTTGACTCTGATTTTTCCTTCATTCCTCACATTCAGTCCCTCATGAAGTCCTGCTGTCTCCACCTCAGAAATATTGACAGAATACTGTTACGCCGGTGCTGCCCGCAGACCAGACCCGTCCCTTATACTGAGGTGGGGACGTATATGTGTACGCACCCGCAGCAGAAGGAGCGTGTCCGGAGTGTGATGTTTGGGGTTGCCTGGCCAGGTGGGAATAGCTGTAGCAATACTTGCCGGTAACGGAAGCAGAGTAGCAGAGTAGTACCTCTGTTTACCTCTGCGACCGCCGTGACCCCCGAGTCCTCACAGTACCCCCCTCTTCAGGGTCGGCCTCAGGACGATCCTTCCATGGTTTGGATGGAAACTTTTTCCGGAAGTGTTTAAGAAGTCCTGGTGCGTAAATGTCGTTAAGAGGTACCCAAGACCTTTCTTCGGGTCCGAAGCCCTTCCAATGGACCAAGAAATGGACTTTACCTCTGGAGATACTGGAATCTAGTATGTTTTGGACCTCGTACTCTTCGTTGCCCTGTATAATCACTGGATCAGGTTTAAGAGCGTGGTCCGGAAATAGAGGACTAGAGATGAACGGTTTGAGAAGTGATGTATGAAAAACATTAGGAATTCTCATGCTTGGGGTTAGATAAAGGCGGAAGGCCACCGGGTTAACCTGCTCCACAATAGGAAATGGACCCAGAAACCTAGGTGCCAATTTTTGGGAAGGAGTTTTGAGGTGGATATTCTTGGTAGACAACCAAACCTTATCCCCTAGCTTGTAAGTGGGCGCAGGTTGGCGATAACGGTCAGCCTGGCCTTTCGAAGTCAGGGAGGCATTTTGAAGTGCTGATTGAATTTTAACCCAAGAGTCCTGTAGGCGGGAGATGTGTTCATCTATGGCTGGTACTCCAGAGGAGGCACTGGAAATAGGCAGGCGAGCCGGGTGGAATCCGTAATTAATAAAGAAAGGTGTCTCACGAGTAGATTCGTTCCTGGAGGAATTAAAGGCATACTCAGCCCGGGGAAGTAATTCCGACCAGTCATCCTAGGAGTTAGAGACGAAGCACCTTAAATATTTCTCGAGGGATTGATTAACCCTCTCGGTCTGCCCGTTAGATTGAGGGTGATATCCAGAAGAAAAAGAAGAAGAAATGCCCAGTCTCTTGGTGAAGGTCCTCCAGAATCTGGAAACAAATTGAGAACCTCTGTCTGAAACGATGGATTTGGGAATACCATGGATCCGGAAAATTTCCCTGGAAAAAATGTCAGCTAGGGCAGGTGAGGAGGGTAATCCTTTGAGAGGAAGGAAATGTGCCATCTTGGAAAACCGATCCACCACTACTAGAATGGTGTTCATGCCATTCGACCTAGGCAATTCAACAATAAAGTCCATGGATATGTGAGACCAGGGGCGCTCCGGGTTGGCTAAAGGCATAAGAAGACCCTGGGGTTTCTGACGAGGTGTCTTATTGCGTGCACATACCCGACAGGCCCGAGTTAATTCAAGGATGGTTTTGGCCATATTGGGCCATCAGAAGGTGTGACGGATGAGGTCCAATGTCTTCTTGAATCCCGGATGTCCTGCCGAATGGGAGATGTGCCTCCAATCCAGAATCTCAGGAATAAACTTGGGCTCTACGTACAAAGTGTCCTTGGGTACCTCGAGATCTCTAGGCAGGTGTTCTTGAGACTAGATGATCTTTTCAAGATTTTTGAACGCAGCGACCGCGAGGATCTTTTGCTTGGGAAGGATGGGCTCTGTAGTCTTTTCTGGTCTTTCTTCTGAAGAATACTGTCTAGAGAAGGCATCCGCCTTGACATTCTTGGAACTGGGAATGTAGGACAAAATAAAATTAAACCTGGAGAAAAATAATGACCAGCGGGCTTGGCAGGAGCCTAAGCGGCGGGCACTCTCGATATACAAAAGATTTTTATGATCCGTGAGAATCGTAAAAGGCTCTTTTGATCCTTCTAGAAGATGCCTCCATTCCTGAAGTGCCAACTTGATAGCCAAAAGTTCCCTATTGCCCACGTCATAGTTCCTCTCAGCTGGAGAAAATTTCTTAGAGAAAAAAACACAGGGGTGGAGTTTATCCTGGGGAGAAAATTTCTGGGATAGAACCGCGCTGGCCCCGCAGTCCGAAGCGTCTACCTCCAGGATGAATGGAAAATTGGTGTCCGGGTGACGGAGGATGAAAGCTGAGACAAATGCTTGTTTCAAAGTTTCGAAAGCCGTAAGTGCTTCAGGTGACCAAGTTGAAGGATCCGCTCCTTTTCGGGTCAGTACCGTGATCGGGGCGATGATGGAGGAAAAATTGCGAATAAATTTCCTGTAATAGTTGGAGAACCCCAGAAAGCGTTGAATAGACTTGAGGGAATCGGGTTGCGGCCAGTCCGCTACAGCTTTAAGTTTCTCTGGGTCCATGGCAAATCCCCTGTTGGAAATTATATACCAAAGAAAGGAGGTGGAGGACTGGTGAAAAAGACATTTCTCCAACTTGGCAAACAACCGATTCTCTCGGAGGCGGGAGAGCATACTCACTGGGCTTGGTCATTTCCCGGACACTGAGGACATTTGCGAATCAAATGCTCAGAGGATCCACAGTAGAAGCATAGTCCACTGAGTCTGCGAAATTGTTGAATAGGAGCACGAGTGCGTTGAACTCTGATTTGCATTGGTTCCGGGGCCTCCAGAGCGGACAGCAGAGAGGTGTCAGATCTCGTGGGTGAAGAGAACCTGGGAAAGGGGGCATGAAAAGGCACAAATCGAAAGTGTTGGCGCTCAGAGCGGCGTACCTGGAGACGTTGGTCCACCCGAATGGCATGGGAGATCAGTTCCTCCAGAAGACCTGGCCTGGGTTGTGAGGCGAGCTCGTCTTTTACGGAATTCGTAAGTCCTCACCAGAAAACCGACTAAAGCCTCCTGACCCCACCGAGTCTCAGCTGTTAGGGTCCTGAACTCCAAGGCGTACTGGGCCACGGGCCGACGTCCTTGTATAAGCTGAAGCAAAGAGTCAGAAGCAGTCTCCTGTCGTGCGGGGGTGTCGAAGACCTGACGAAAGTCACGTTTAAATGCCGCATAATCCTTAGTAATTTCGGGGCGTAGTTCCCATATCGGGGAAGCCCAGGCCAGGGCATTTCTCGTGAGTAGGCTGTAGATGTACGCCACCTTCTTATGTCCGGTGGGGTACTTCTGCAGAGCCATCTCAAACTGGATCTCACATTGATTGAGAAATCTGCGGCAGACGTGCGGGTCCCCATCGTACGGCTTGGGTGCCGGAATCTTCGGGACCGGTGTCGCGGCGCCCACTGGTTCCACGGGTGCCGGAGGAGGAACCACAGAGGGAGGAGAGATCTTCTACCTGTCGGGTAAGAAGAACCAGCTGATCGGTCATGACCTGGATTTGCTGGTACATGGCCGATAACATACTACCACGTTCAGTCTGATCTGCGTCTTGTGGGCTCGACATAATGTTACGCCGGTGCTGCCCGCAGACCAGACCCGTCCTTTATACTGAGGTGGGGACGTATATGTGCACGCACCCGCAGCAGAAGGAGCGTGTCCGGAGTGTGGTGTTTGGGGTTGCCTGGCCAGGTGGGAATAGCTGTAGCAATACTTGCTGGTACCGGAAGCAGAGTAGCAGAGTAGTACCTCTGTTTACCTCTGCGACCGCCGTGACCCCCGAGTCCTCACAGTACCCCCCTCTTCAGGGTCGGCCTCAGGACGATCCTTCCATGGTTTGGATGGAAACTTTTTCCGGAAGTGTTTAAGAAGTCCTGGTGCGTGAATGTCGTTAAGAGGTACCCAAGACCTTTCTTCGGGTCCGAAGCCCTTCCAATGGACCAAGAAATGGACTTTACCTCTGGAGATACTGGAATCTAGTATGTTTTGGACCTCGTACTCTTCGTTGCCCTGTATAATCACTGGATCAGGTTTAAGAGCGTGGTCCGGAAATAGAGGACTAGAGATGAACGGTTTGAGAAGTGATGTATGAAAAACATTAGGAATTCTCATGCTTGGGGTTAGATAAAGGCGGAAGGCCACCGGGTTAACCTGCTCCACGATAGGAAATGGACCCAGAAACCTAGGTGCCAATTTTTGGGAAGGAGTTTTGAGGTGGATATTCTTGGTAGACAACCAAACCTTATCCCCTAGCTTGTAAGTGGGCGCAGGTTGGCGATAACGGTCAGCCTGGCTTTTCGAAGTCAGGGAGGCATTTTGAAGTGCTGATTGAATTTTAACCCAAGAGTCCTGTAGGCGGGAGATGTGTTCATCTATGGCTGGTACTCCAGAGGAGGCACTGGAAATAGGCAGGCGAGCCGGGTGGAATCCGTAATTAATAAAGAAAGGTGTCTCACGAGTAGATTCGTTCCTGGATTCCATACTCAGCCCGGGGAAGTAATTCCGACCAGTCATCCTGGGAGTTAGAGACGAAGCACCTTAAATATTTCTCGAGGGATTGATTAACCCTCTCGGTCTGCCCGTTAGATTGAGGTGATATCCAGAAGAAAAAGAAGAAGAAATGCCCAGTCTCTTGGTGAAGGTCCTCCAGAATCTGGAAACAAATTGAGAACCTCTGTCTGAAAGTAGTAGTTGTTGCCGTTAGCCAAGGCCAGGGATAGGTGAGGTCCGGAAGGTAGAGGTCCGAGCAGGGGTCCAAGGGTGAAAGAAGCTGCGTTGTCAGGGAGATCCGGGGTCGAGAGCCAAAGCGAGAAGTCCGCCGAGCCAAGTTGTAACCTGAGTAACAAAGACAATAGGGAGAGCCAGAATAGACATCCACGAGAGAGACTATGTCGAGCGATGTGAGAGAGGTAGGACAGGTACTAAATACTGTGGCTGACCAATGGGAAGCGGAGGCAGGCCTGGAGGAGCCCGAGGAGCTGTCCAGGATTGGTCCCCATAATAGGCCGCCAGGTGGTAAGGTTTAGGGGTAACTGGTAACCAGCGCGTGGGGGGCGTGGCTTCACTGCAAGAACAGTGAATAAATTAACTCGTGTCAGCACGCGCTCCGTAACGGGAGGGGATGAGCGCGCAGGGGCAATGGCAGGCGCCCGAGCACCAGCCGCACGCGGAGCAGCGGCAGCCCGACGGAGAGGACGGGGGAGCCCCCCCACCACGGAGGTCGGGCGGGAGCGGCGAGGACGGAGCCTCACAGCAGCGGGAGCCGAAAGAGGTGAGGGGAGGTCACGCTGCGACCGCCGTGACCCCCGAGTCCTCACAAATACTAATTTTTCTCACTCATGGTGCAACTATAATCCTAATTCACTCACTCATCCCCTCCCACCTTGAGTACTGCAACCTTCTCCTAGTTTGCATTTCCCTTGTCCGCCTAACCCAACTCCAATCCAAAACTGTGCTGCAAAACTCATGTACCTCACTCACTGCTCCACAATGCAAATCCTTAGACTGGTTTCCCATATCCTCTAGAATAAAATTTAAATCCCTTGCTCACACTTACAAAGCTCTCAGCGACACTATCCCCTCCCCCCCCCTCTATATCACAGCTCCAAATACATACCTAAAGGCCCTTACATTGGCCACAATATCCTCTTTCCTCCTGCCTTATTACCTCCTCACTCTCCCATACGAAACTTCTCCCGTGCTGCCCCCTCTCTCTGGAATTCCCTAACACGTACCATCAGACTCTCCCCCCAGCTTTCAGACATTTAAGAACTCACTGAAAATGCACCTTTTCAATGAAGCCTATCTGACATACCTTGAACATCCAATTTCCTCTCCATTCCCCACCCACGCCAACCTGATTGGGGCTAGCTCAATGATCATGGATCAATCTCCATGCTATGTGACACTCCCACCCTCAAACCTTAATGGGATCAGCTGTCGGCCTGGACTATACTCCAACCTGAAGTTCACACCATCCCACATTGAGCAGCCACTTTACCTTTTTGTTTCAACATTGCCCCTTATTCCCTCTAGATTGTAAGCTCTCACGAGCAGAGCCCTCATTACCATTTATATCTGTGTGTCCCTGTTTTTCCTTATTTCTATTTGTGCGTAACTCTGTTTCGGTAATAATCAAATCTCTGTACTCCCATTGTACCGTGTTGTAGAGTAGGGGTGCGCAAAGTGGGGGGGTGAGCCCCCCGGGGGGGGGGGCTTGAGAATTTCCCGGGGGGGTGCGCGGATACAGAGGTCCCGTGCTCTCGAGACTGTGTGAGACCTCTGTAGCTTCTACCTGATCTTCGGCGACGTGTCACCGTGGTAACCAGGGTAACCCGAGGAGATGGGGGGGGGGGCGCGTGCCGGGTGGGGGAGGGTAAGCAGGGGGGGGAGGGTAAGCAGGGGGGGGGTGCAGGTTAAAACATTTGTGCAGCCCTGTTGTAGAGTATGTTGCCGATTTACAAATATACAATAATAATAAATTTTCAAAATTGCGATATACTATTGTGCACTCAATGGATAGGGTCAAATCATTGCTATTGCTATTATATTGAGTTTCCATTATACACCATAAAGATGGCATAATCGTGGAGCAAAGTTGATAATTCAACTTGAAATGTACCTTGAGTTTTGTACTATGAAATAAATACATTACATTGTGAACTATTACATGGATCCTGATACTTGATCTCATGCATGTTTCAAATGATTTCATGTTTTTATGGTCTTCATTGTAGGTCCAACTTCTTGATGCTGATGGTCTAGAACATGATGTTGATGACGCAGAAGACAATGATTCATCAGAGCAAAGAGCTCGGAGGCCGATGAACGCTTTTCTCTTATTCTGTAAACGTCATCGCTCTCTAGTGCGTCAGGAGCATCCCCGTCTGGATAATCGCGGTGCTACAAAAATATTGGCAGATTGGTGGGCTTATCTGGATCCAAACGAGAAGCAGAAATACACTGATATGGCTAAAGAGGTATGTTGGTCACTATTTTAATTCAGAAGAGGAAAGGGGGGGATTTAAACCTTTTTTTCAATCAGATCCCACTTCTTAATGTGTTGATCTTAACAACAGACATTGACATTATGATGTCATCAAAGTCAAAGAAACCTAGGTACAGAAGCCATAAAGTATCATCTGAAAAAAAAAAAATGATTGAGAAAACTTGACAGAATAAAAGGAATAATTTTGGAATGGTCTATAGCAGGAGTGCGCAAACTGACGGGGTGCACGTGATTTTTCTGGGGGGGCGCAGGCTGTTGCAGAGGCCCCGCGCTCTTCTCCAAGGCATTTAAATTAAATGCCGGGGGATCGCGGGAGGCCTCTGCAACTTCACGGGATTCAGAAGCTTGGTGTGACGCGTCGCCATGGCAACGCGGCGGCATGGGTCACGTCACATGACCCTGCCGCCAGTTGCCATAGGAACGCGATGACGTCACAAGACCCCGGCAAAAGAGGTAGGGGGACGCAGGCATGAGGGGCGCAGCTCAAATAGTTTGCGCACCCCTGGTCTATAGGACAGAAATGCTGCATATATATTTGTGTTTAGAAGCATGTGTGGACTGTGTGATACAGTTAAAGTGCACATTATAGATGCCCAGCCATCTCCAATCTATCTATGACAGGCAGGTTTGATTAAACTTCCTAACACATTGTTTTTCAACCAGGGTTACTAGGAACCCTTGGGTTTCCCGGGCATTCTTAATGGGTTCCCTGCAATTTTCTGGTCATTTGACAATTCTATCAAATACAGAAGACTTTACAATGCATCTGGTCACAGAGTTGCTATTCGAGATGGTTGGGGGTTCTTCAGAATTTCACTTGGGGTTCCTTAACCAAATAAAGGTTGGACACCACTGACCTAACATATCCATTGATCTTTTCTGTAATCCTGCCATTTTCTACAACCAAACAGAACTAATAACTTAGTGGAATTCCAAATGGGCCATATTTGACATGTATGAGCCAGGATTTGACAGCAAAGGGTGGGTTGGTAGAGGTAGTGTGTATATTTGTATTTGGGCTTTCTTTGGTATTAGTAACAATGCCAAACTAGCATTAGTGCTGTCACGGGAGATCAGGTTTATTAACACCTTTTTATACCGCGATCATTGATTTGAGCTAAGCAAGGTGGTAAAATACATTGTAATTTTTTTCAGGAAAAGACATACACACAATGTAACACAATTTACAGGATTAACACACTTACTGGAAATGGGGCTAAAGAATAAACATGTCCTTTAAACGAAATTCTCAAAAATGACCTCTGTAGGAGCCCTTTCCAATAACCGGGAGGTACTCACAAAATCCTGGAACTGATTTCGGCATGCAATGCCAGCCACGACCACTACGTTCTCAAAAACTGGGACTTAGAAAATGTTCTCACTCAAAATCTTTCAAGCCGGCTCGTATCTATTCAGTACAGAGCATCTTTGAATTTGCCGTTGATGGTTTGGCGCTTGGAATCTGCTCTCCTCATTGGCTGCAAGATTTCTTATGGGTTTCAGTGTCCCATTCACAAACCTCTACAGCTTATCAGAGCGTGGGAATTCTCCTGCCAGCCAATCATCGATTTGCCGGTATTGTAAAGCCGGGTGGGCACCTTTTTTTCATTCTGCAAAGGGGCATGTGCCAACCTAGCACCTCTGCCTCTTTGCATACTGAGCCCACCCGCTGTCCAGGCTCCACAGAATCTGGACTCTGGCAAATGGTGGCCGGATAGCCCTGTGTTAGCCCAGGATGCGGGTACTCAAGCAGAACTGCAGTACCCCTCCTGTTCTAACACCTTGGCATCCCTGAGGCTTTCAATTCAGGACTCCACACAGACCCATAGGCACCAAGCTTGGTAGCCACCTGGTCTCTTGGAATTTATGACTTGGAAATCCCACAGTTCATTTACAGGTTATCAGTACATATACCTACTGTATTAAATATAACTCTTTTTAATAAAATATACTGTGTCCTGTGTTCTGTGTGATAAAATATATAAGTCCCTATTCTTTATGTCAGGGATGGAGTGAGTGTATATGTTGCCTACACTTACTAGCCTCATTCTTGGCACACTTTAGAAATAACTCATAACCTTTTACACACAAGACATCACTCTCAGCTTTATCACTTAGTTGGAGCCCCCCCCCTGAACCCCTATACCAGATCCAGGGTACCTGGGCATGTATCTGGGTACCTATCCTTATACTAGGGACCCCTTTTTATACTAGGGACCCTGTGTATGATTGAAGGTATACATTAACCGCTTCATCCTTCATCCCCGTTTACCTTGTCTGGAAGATGCTGCAGCAGGAATCCTTGCGGTGAGTTGTAATAGCGTTTTCAGAGTCAGAGTTTGCCCGGAGTAATGTGCTTGGCTGTATCCGAGAATCTCACTCGATTCCCGGATACAACTCCTGGGGTATCCCAGAACTCCGGAACCCGATACATAGACACATTCTGTAAAGACTTTCTCTGGCAAACCCACCCGGAAACTTACAGCCTAGAAATCTCCCAGTCCCCGCACCCCAGGAAAGGCGAAACACACGTAAATCTTTTATGTCGCATTTTTTGCACAAAGTCACAGTAATGCATATAGGACATCTGGTTCCAAGAGCTAACACTCTAGGACCCCAACACACAGATCAGGGGTAACCAAGTGGGCTGAACCTTTATTAGTGAGCCTGGTTAACTCCTTCACATCACAAGTACTGATTAGAGTATGGAGCTACCTATTAACAAACTGATATATCTATATATTAATCATTATATTAACACTGATCATTATAGCTATAGAGATGGAAATCAATCATTAATAATTACCTGCTTCAATCGAATAGATCTATTAAAGATACAGATATGATCCAGTGATAATAATTATAATAATAACTTTTTTTTTATATAGATCTTTACCCAGTGGGGAAAAAAAGGAAAACATTTAAGGTTATAAAAAAGACCAAACACCAGGAAAGATACAATACAGGATGGGTCGGTACTGTAGCCATTAAATGCCGGACCGGTTGTGGTTCATTAATTATGAATCAGTGGCAGCAAAATTGTGTACAGGTCATAACTGTCCCTTACCTGATTATTGCTTTACATGTTTGTTTCTCTGTATGCCTGGCTGTTCTCAGAACAAACTATCCATTAGAGGGCACTGCAGGCTTTACATGATCTTGTTGGCTCCATTTGCCAGTACGAGGCATTCTTTATTTTTACTGAGGTTGAAAGAGAAACGGTGGCAAGTTTAGCACAGCAACTTCTAAAGATATCCGAGCAACAGAATTGCTTTTATGTTTAAACAAAGCGCTCTTTTGTTTCCAAACATAGCCCCTGCGTAAGTATGTTTAATTAGCCTACATGTTTTAACTAATAATGTATACAGATGTGACTATCACAGCCAAAAGGGAAGTAAAAATGTCAGCATCAGTGAATTTGAACAGCATATCGCACAGGTATTGATTCATGTTTTTACCAGTGTTGCATTACCCTTTAACCTATGTATTTAGAAAGAAGGGCATGTGAGGGAGCGGAGAGTGTATCAGTGCTTTCTGTGCCGAGTGCTTCATCTCTTCCGTATATAACATGTCGGCAATCCTGATAGCCCACTTCCACTACTGCCCGATTTGGGACACAAATCACGATGAGTGGCAACTTTATCAGACAGGAAGCAGCAATAGCTCCTAATAATGTTGTGAGCAGTCTTCTAGGAAGTATAAATTAGGTCGCTGCTGCCTTCTGCTTTCTGCAGAGAGATATATAAGACAATACAACCCTGTTTCTGTTTTCGACAAGGTCATGGCTTAGTTTGTCACAACATACAGATAAATGTTTTGTCTTGTGTTAAATATACAGTAGGCAGAGCTGCTTTCTGGGACATGTAGATAATGGATAACATCCATCTATTCATTGCTTCCTGTAGAGGGTGTGACTGGTATGCCTTAAACACTAGCCACCAATGATGGAAGCTGTGAGTGTCAGTAGGTCCTTTTCAGTATTGTTCTACAAACACAACAGTAACATTCATACTAGCTGCAACAACATGGCAGCTATTGCATGCAGTATATCAGAACTCGTATGAAGCTTGGTATTTCGATTTGTCAGATTCAGCATCAGTTTTATTTATTTACCAAGATTTATTTTTCCTTTGTCATCTGAGGTAAGGATATATGAGGTTTTGAGGCTTAAATGAGGCATCCCTGTATACATTTCATTTTTGAAAGATACAAAGTATCACAAACTGCAAAGAGATTATCACAAAGCCCATTTTACGACAAGGCTTTTGTATTCATCATACAGTGTATAGGGCTAAAAATGTATTCAACTGATCAAGTGATATGTGTTTATCAGCACTGTAAAATTATATTCAGCTATCATAAGGCCTCGTCCCCAGTGATCGCGACGGCGTGCTCAGCGCGAACAAATAGACAAACCATGATGGGGCCGGCTACAGTCCGCACGTGCAGGGGCATGCTCAAAGCGCGATGGCGCGACCACATTTCCAAAAGACAAGAAATTTGTCTTTTGGCGCGGCGGCCGAGTGATGGCTACGTCACGGCAGCGATTCAGCTCCGCCCCCCCCTTTGCGAGCAATAAGAAGTCTACTGAAATGAGTGGACACCCCGCCAGGCGCTCCAACGCACACGCGCACTGACTGCGCCCATAGCTTTACTGTCTCAGGAGTTGTGAAATAAAACCTATTTATAAAAAAAAATTACTTTGGACAATGCAGGAAAATTTGAGCATTCTTTCTTTTTTCCAATTTTCCATAGGAAGCATTTCGTGAGCATTATATGACAAAGTGGAAATCCTTTACTTGCTAATATAGGCGTCATGTACAGAGTGTGACCATAGTATTTTTCTAAGAAAGACTGATTAGGGAAATTATGTTTATATTTACACACTTTTCACAACAAGCAATCTTTTCCTAATAGTAGATATCTTTTATCAGAGAAACCAGAAAGCTGGAGAGTGAACCTACAGGAACCTTATATTACAAAACCCAAGTCCTTAGTATTTTTTAGGCTAGACACAACATTTCCTATCAGTAAAGGCTAAATTAGATTTGTTTGCATTAGAAAAGAGGCGACAAAGAGGGGACATGATAACTATTTATAAATATATTCAAGGTCAATAAAAGGAACTTTCAACTACTCATCCCAAGGGCAGTACAAACAATACGGGGTCATCCCTTGAGATTGGTGGAAAGGAGATTTCACCAGCAGGTAGGGAAAGGGTTCCTTACTGTAAGGGCAGCTAGAATGTGGAATCCATTACCCGTGGAGTCTGTGATGGCAGATACAGGGAGAAATGTGATTGCCATCACTGGAGACAGGAAGGAATTTGTTTTTCCCCTTATGAGATATAATAGGATATTTCACTAGGGTTTTTGTTTGCCTTCCTCTGGATCAATATAAAATATATGATTCCCATATAAAATATACATTTAGAATGGGTTGATCTTGATGGACATGTCTTTTTTTTCAACCTCATCTACTATGTCAGGGGGGCGCAAACTTTTTTTTCCCTGCGGCCTTTCTCCCCCACCCCCGCTTACCTTTGCTCCAGCAGCATGACGTCACGTTGCCATAGCAACGTGATGTTACATGACCTCCGCCGCGTTGCCATGGCGACGCGTCTAAGAAGTTGCCGGAGCCAAGATAAGTGAGGTTTACATAGGCCTTCGCCGCTTCCCCGGGACTTAATTTAAGTGCCTTCTTGAAGCGCGCAGGGCCTCTGTAAACTCCGCGCCGCCCGCAGTCAGTCTTGTGCCCCCAAGTTTGCGCACCGCTGTACTATGTATCTATGTATTTGTGTAACCATTTAGAACCAAAAACCAGAACACCAGACCTAGCACCCATTTCTAAGTGTTTCGCCATATCTTTTTAAAATAATTTTTCCTTTTTTCACGTTATTGCTTAGTTTTCTAATTAATTTATGATTTAAAACTTTATTATGCTATTTTAGCATCTGCCTGCTTTTTCTCACTTTTTGTTTTTCTTCCATAATTTGCAAATCATCCTAAATTAAAATGAAAAAAATGGAGTTTGGCTAAAACCAGAACCAAATCCTGAAAAACTTTCAGAACCAAAATGAGAACGAGTGAATGCATCAGTGTGCAACCTACAAGGGTTTTTCAAATGTAGCTTATCATAATGTTCACTATGTATCTTTGTTTGTTTTATTGTTGTTATTCTGTTTTTCTTCCAAGTACAAGGATGCATTTATGAAAGCATATCCTGGCTACAAGTGGTGCCCTGCAACTAACAAACCCGTGAAAACCCCTTCGCCGACTATTACAACCAGGAAAAAGGTTTGGGCCTTGCCTTCCGAAAGTGTCAAAGACATCCCAAGCCCCAAGAAACTGTCAAAAGCAGAGGAAATGCCGCAACTTAATTTTGGTATAGCAGGTGAGTTTGGGATTGTAGCCTAATTGTGACATTGTTTATCCAATCCCACATAACTATACCAATCACATTACAATGTTATATTCATTGAAATAGTATATAGCTGTGAGTCCCAGTGTTATAAGAATTAGTTGCATGCATCTTAATTGTTTTATGTCTATTTTCTCTGGTGCTCACCTCTCTTAGGCCCGGGCCATAGAGGGGGGGAGCCGTGCTGCACCGCGCTGACGCTGAGGCTCGCCTGCAGAAGCTGTGCGATTCCATGCACATACAGGCGAGCCAGCGTCCGCGATCGGAGGTGGGGGGAGACTGAGGGAGGCGGGGCAGTGACGTCGCTGGGCCAATCGCCCGCGACGCACTGACGTCACGGCGCCGACGTCACGGCGCCGTGACGTTGACGTAGACCCGCTCTCATTGGAGGTTTTCAGCCGACAGCGCTCTGAAAAACAGCTTGGCGCTCGGCTGAAAACTCCAAAGCCTGAGCACGCCTGCGGACGCTCGCGCGAGCCCCCTCTCAAGGCATCTTCATTGAGGATGCAGGGGCCCAGCGCTGAGCGTCCGCACGCCTCAGCACGGCCTGTCCTTCTATGGACTCGGCCTTAGGCTTCGTCCATGGTAAGGCAGACCGCGCGGACGCGTCCACACGCTGAGCGAACAGACTGCCTTAAAGCAGTGTTCGCGTACATGTGGCGTGCGGGTGCGCGCTGAGGCAGGAGGGGGCGCGCAATGCGCGAGAAATCAGTTAAAACTGATTTTCTCAGCGCAACAGGGCGGTCACGTGATCGGTTCGCCCAATGAGGGCGAACTAGGTCCGTGACGCGCCTAGGCACGCGCCCCACGGCTCGGGATGTCTTAACTTAAAGGGCAGTCATTGTAACAATGAATATGTATGCTTGAGATCTTGATCTATAAATGTTGTTGCTGTAGTTATGCTGAATGATGATGCAAAATGCTACAAAATCACTCCAAAGTGGTTTATGCAAAACTGCCGCTATTTGTGACCATGATCTTTTACAGTATGGGTCCTGAATTAACATTATTTTGCAGGCATCCAAAAGTGATACGTTGCTTCATATTTCAAAGTGTTTGTACTTATACTTCTCCAGGTCGTTTACATGGTGTTGCATGGAGATATAGTCCAAGATATATGTAGGTTTGTTGTAAATGTTGATCATGCCTCATGTATTATGCACTTTTCAAGAGCTCATAGGTCTCATATTCAGAAAGATGTATAACAGATACTTCTTTAAGTGTTCAGTCCTATGTAAAGCATTGCAACAAACCTCCTTACAGACCATACTTTTCTAGGCGGCAAACAATAACTTTTAATGTGCTCAAGTAGACCGTTTAATTTCTGGCAGACGGAGAAAGCATTGCCCTGTTGAAATACAAATCATGAAAATCAAAGGTTTTATTTGGTTAATAGTTACTGACAGGACTGCATAGGCTTTTCTCTTTGAATAGAATCATGATATTAGTGCAATACCTAAATGGCTACACAAACTATGAGATTTTATTTTAATTTTTTACTAAATAGTTTTGTTGTTCTTGCTGCATTGTTTAGTACATTTTTGTGGGTTTCTATTGTGATTTTCTTTTGCAACTGAGGAAATGTGTACGTGTACTTCTGTATAGTATGTGCTGATCCACATTCCTTAATCTAATGAAGATGCGATAGAAAGGACTTAATACACAAAGTGCAACGTTAACTACAACAGGTGCACTTTGTGCAACTAGAACTTAGTACGTTATGTCCCCTGAGGTTAATGTGTTACTGTAAAGCTAATTATATGCAGAAACAACGTTTGCTATACAGCTCATTAGCATAGGCTCAACATCACATTATTGTAGCATAATGTTGCGTTTACTGTAACTCAATTTGAGAGAGCGAAAAGGATAGGGCAATAAGGCTATGTTAGGTAATGCATACCTAGCAGTGGTGTTACACCTAGCCAGACACTGTAAGTAAAGCCAAGTTTACTATAGGTATGATCTAACTAACGTAACATGAAGTCCCCACCTTCTTTTTACATAGGTAAGAAGCCGGGGGTCTCTGGAGCCGAACCACGTTAATTTCAGGTCTGAGGACCCCGTGGTTCCCAAGATACAATCTGGGGAAGGTGTTTTTCGTAGCGTTGCACTAGGGGAAACAAAATGGCGTTTAAATGTGCCGCGTTAGGCGAGCCAATAGGGACCGTACCGGTTATGTATCCCGGGAATCAGAGGGAATCCCTAGAGCTGAAATTAATGGGCATCCTCTTCATGGACTCCCAGCTTGCCTCGTATTTTAAAAAGAAGGGGAACCATGCGAGAATGACTCCTTTAATGAACTTTTGTTGATAGGTAATATTATGGTAATACCTCATTTGCATATCATTTGCATGCCATTGTAATTAATGGCCGTTATAGTTAACGCAATGCTCTTTACAGAAGAAAACATGGGTTAACGATGGTTTATTGTCACTGAATATACACTGTTAGTGTTAATGTGACGTGAAGTTAGGTTAATATCTCGTTACGTGACTTAAAGCAGCAGTCGAAGCAATATCTTATATGTGTTAATTTTTTTAATAAATCAGTTCTGTACTATGAGAAAATACTTGTAGCATTATTATTTTTATTTTAAACAACTCTAGATGACATTTTTATGTATTATAATGTAACAAGCATTTTCTGTTTCTATAGCAACCATTTACAAAGTCACATCCCCTTCCTCTTCTGAAACAAGCTCTCGCACACCCCTCTAGCACCAATTATATCTAGTGACTGCCTGGTCACATGATCCTCCCCACAGAACTTTGTCATATTAATATGCAAATGCATTCCACTGATTGCAGAATACTCCTCTGCAGCCATTTAGTGAACCCCCGAGCCGAATCTTCGCCGATCGATGACGGGAGAACGGATTGATCGGCAACTTAGCTAATTACTTATAATTGTGTGGATTGTATTAATGCATATATTAAAGGGGGGGGGACCACAGCTTGGACTGCTGCTTTAATATGTGCATCAATACAATCCACAGAATGATAAGTAAATAGCTAAGTTGCCGTTTGATCCGTACTCCTGTCATCGATCGGCGAAGATTCGGCTCCATGGTTCACTAAATGGCTGCCTTGCACCAGAAGATGAGCAAAGATGCAGTTCTGTGAGGAAGATCATGTGAGCAGGCAGTCACTAGATACAATTGGTGCACTGCTAGAGAGAGGGCAGGGCTCAAAAAGGGATGTGCCAGAGCCTGTTTCAGAAGAGGAAAGGGATGTGACTTTGTAAATGGTTGGTATAGAAACAAAAATACTTGTTACTTTATAATACATAAAAAAGGTCATTCAGAGTTTTTTTTTTTTTTTTTAATGCTACAAGTGTTTTCTCAAAACTGATTTTTTTTTTTAAACACGCGTAGGATATTGCTTGGTCTGCAGCTTTAACAGACCTTTTTGGATCTCAGCCAAAATTTAGCAAAAGTTAACCTGTGTGTCATACATATTTCTGCACCAAATTGCCCACTAAAAATAGTTTTGTAACTTAGAAAGTATGTTGTGTGTCATAATTTAGCTTTGTCTGTACGCATGTACTATGTATGCGTAAACTACAAAAAATAATAGTAATAAACTTCATTTTCTCTAATTTTCCTCATCAAATCCTTCTTGATTTTGTTCACACTGCAGGTTCTTGGTTATCTTAATGCCCCCAAAAGTCAAGTTGATTTGAGTTATATGATTGTAGCCCAACTAGTGACGTATAGAGTATTTACAAGAAACGCTGTAAAATGCTAATATTAAAAACTTTATAACTTCAAATTGTCAATAAGATGATTTGTTATCATATGTTTTATTTCCAACATGGAAACCTGATAATGTAACGTGTGTCTTTACCAGATCCCACACAAATGGGAGGACTTAGTATGCTGCTTTTAGCTGGTGAGCATGCCTTGACTGCACACGGGGATCACGCTGTGGTGGCTGCACAAGGAGAAAACTCTATAACTAAGCAAGAGGTGAGCAGTGTGTGTTACATGATACCACTAAAGAGTAGATTCTATCAATTGGAAACAAAATGGATCAAACTGTGAAGACTGACATGAATCTGTGTATACCTGATAACATGTAGGTAGTTTTATCAGACACCATATTCGCTTGTGGCAGAGGTTTAAGTCAATTGAAGAACGAGGTTAGCAGTGAAAAGGGGAGATGTTTTGTAGGTGATAGCATTTTCTTTGATATGCATCATGGATTTTCTAGGTTAAAAATATCCCTTTTTAAAATCCGTAGAATGTGTTTGGACAGAATCAGCAAATAGTGGGGTAATAAATATATGATTAGCGAGGTCCATTCAGTTTACTGCAAGTGGTGCACTTATGTGTGCATCCAGAAACTGGTCGGTTTTCAGTGTTACCTAAACACTTCTAGATTATATATCGTACTGGCTCATTTGATACTTCTTCTGGTTTCGTCAGATATTGGTTCCAATAGAAAGGCAGATTTTCTTTGTTCACTCGAGTTGAAATGGACTGATATGAATATTCCATGTCAGTACCACATAATTCACTATTTTGTATGTGTTTTTAGTGACCCTGTTTGAGAAAATGCTGGATTGAATTAATGAATGTCATCCTTCTACTGTAGCTAGGATAGCCATATCCACCATATATAAGCAGAGGGTCAGGCAGGGTTACAGGAAATGGAGTGTTACCCTGTCTACTTTATTTCATTTTGTTGTAAGCCAATGCAATTTCAAACTGATTTGTCAAGCCACAGGTCTAAGGGAAAAAGGGGTAATTTTAGCAATTAATTTATGATGTAGGCACGGCGACAAAGCAGCAAACAGCAATACATTAGTATTACAGCTAGCTTGAAAACTAAACCAAAAAACACAGGCGAGATCTCCAGAAGATCTTCAAGCAAGTCATAGTAGCACGTATAGGGAATTGTGAGGTGGTTCTTTTCTTTCTGTTGTAGGTTTCTTCAAGCACTTGTCAGTCGAATGAATCGGACTCTTCTCAACCCAGTAAGAAGTCAGCATTATTTGAATTTGCTGAGGTATGAAACTTCATTTGGTGTGTGTGTGTGTGTGTGTGTGTGTGTGTGTGTGTGTACAGACACCAATGAGAAAGGTCTGGGGACTGAGACGTGACCAATAAATATCGAGTTTTCATAGAATAAATGCATCACACTTAAAAAGTGAAACCATTATATATGTTAACTCACCACTCTACCATAATCCAGGAGATTTCACAGCTAAGTGGCGCTTTTCCTTTTTTTTTTTTGGGATGGCAGACCCTTGTAAGTCCAAATAAAGCTATTTTAGAATTTTTCACTAACATGGGTGCCATTTGTTTTTTGATGCTGTCAATTTCATTGCTGCTCTGTATTTTTCCTTCTTCCTTCCGCTACAACGCGGATCCGCTTATAACGCGGCCTGAGTGTGGCTCCCGATTTTAAAACATCTCCAAGTTTATTTTTTTTATTTTTTTTGCGAAATGGCCTCTGCACGAGGACTTACCCGGCATCTGCAGCTCTCTCCTCTCTGCAGCTCTCTCCTCGCATCCACATGCACAGCGCACATCTCCAAGGTTTTTATTTTTATTTTTTATAACATTCAATGCTTTATTGCTAACGGACACAACACAAATAATTTTAGCATACCATGCAGGAATCGAACCCATGAACCTTATAAAATAATAATTTATCATTTATACATTATAATTAAAATAAAAATAATTTTACCATACCATGCAGGAATCACACCCATGACCCGTCATACCCTGGTAGCAATTCTCTAACCCCTACACTGTAGGATTGACTCTATTATCAAACTTATCTGTGCATCACACCAATCCTACGGTGTAGCAGGTAAAGAATCAGTACTAGTGTATGAAGCGTCATGGGTTCGATTCCTGCATGGAATGCTAAAATTATTTGTGTGTCCGTAAGCAATAAAGCATTGATTGTTTTTAAAAAAATCACCTTGGAGATGTGCGCTGCGCATGTGGAAGTAGCCTGATGAAGCAGAGAGAAAGGAGAGAGCTGCAGGTGCCGGGTAAGTCATCGCGCGGTGGCCATTTCGCAATCCTGGTTATAACGCGGTCTCATTATGTGGACCCGAGCACCGCGTTTAACCGTGGTTCAGCTATGTATGTATGTATGTATGTAATGTATGTATCGTGATGTTAACCCTACAATCTTGAAAATTGCAAAGCCTGCAGTACAACCAACTTTACACTGATACCCATTAAGGTTGAAACATGTCTGTGAATGGTTTCTCTGGCTTTGCATCTGATTCCCATGCTGTGCTTTAAAGCTGTGTTAACAGCGAGCATTAGCTTATATGGGCTCCATGTAACAATGGTTTTTCAGACAGAAGGTGACACGGTGTGCTGATTTGAATGTCGTTTCCCAGAATCCCTTGCTGGGTGATATTGGTGAGCACATTCACATGTCTAGGCAGGTCTGCAATCCTGTCTTTCACCATTATCACCCAGCAAGGGATATATATATATATAGTCATGGTATGGAGAATTGCACTCACGTTTTTGTTAGAAGGCAGATGCTTGTCCCATATGCAACATATAGACGTGTGGTAAACAGGGGGATCCTGATAACCAAAGAAGACAGCACACCGCAATGATGATTCAGAATAGTGTATTGTGAAACAGGGCCGCCAACGTTTCGGTCCTCGTAGAGGGACCTTCCTCAGGTCAGTGCAAAACAGACTGACACAAGCACCCATATATACCCCTAATCCCATACATAAAATCACTTGAAAACAATGATGAAAACCCAAATTGCAGTCCCAGGTACAACCCACAACATATTGTAGCCAATAAAACATACTGATACTAGCTAGCACCAATGAAATCACAACATCTAAAACCTTACAGGAATGGTCACATAATATACCTCGGTCGTCCATGTAGTGACGTCTCTGGGCAACCCGATCGCGTGTATGGCAACCAAAAAGAACACACAACAGTTGGTGCATAATGTTTATATACAGGGGCCATGCATGCACTTCTGCATCTTGTTATAGACATCTAAGATAAAAGGAGAAGGTACGCGCTATGGTAAACACGATCGTGCTGTATTTAACAGCCTAACAGACTCACCTCTCTGTCCGCGCATGCGCTGCTGTATTGTGCCAATGGCAACCCGACAGCGTCCTTAGCGATGAATGGAGGGTTGCGCACGCAGTCTATCTCGCTCTGTGAGACCGCGCATGCGCTACTAACCCCTAACAACCCGAACGCATCTCTGTCAATGAGGGGAGGGGTGCGCACGCGATCTATCTCACTCTCTAAGATCGTGCATGCGCTACTGACCCCTACCAACCCGACAGCGTCCGTGGTACCAGGGGAAGGGTGCGCACGCAATCAGTATCACTATCAGATCGCGCATGCATTGCTGAACCTGTAACAACTATCGCTTTAGGGAATTTGCCACAAAGGTAATAACTATTACAGGTAATGCAATAATGTGCACATTACTGAATTATTATAAAGTAATGCACCACAACCATCGCAGTGTCCACTGCCCACTAAACGGGTATCTATATGTAAATAAATAAAGGGCAATAATGTCTCTAATAGTACATGAAACCATACTTATTAAATACTAACAACATGACCATGCACTTTTACACATGCTAGCTATGCTTAATACAAGCAATTACACTAAAAGCACACTGAATAAAAAGTGTAAACATGATACGTACATAACCTTAAAAGACAAAGTTATCTCTAAACAATGGATATCATAACGCTCAGTATTAACTTCATGCCAGCCTATATAGTGTGCTGCTGATAGATGTCAAACCTAGGTCACCGAGTGATGAAAGACACCAAAGTGTAGAGAAAGTGAACATAATAAAACATACAGGGAAAGGGAAATGGAAAGAACTACACAGCACTGTGGAATTCATACGCAGTGAAAAACTGAAAAATATTAATAAACAGTTTTACAAAAAACAGCTCAACTTTAAATCCTCATTGAGTCCATAAGGTGAGATGGTCTTGAGCTCATAAATTAATCTTGCTTCCTGTTACAAAAGTATCTTATTCCTATCACCACCGCTTGGCGGCGGCGGCTGCACTTGGAGGATGGGCATACAGTGCATAGTGGCCAAAGAGTGACGCATTTCTTTAAAATGTCTAGCAACCGGCAGATATTTAAGCTCAGTGTGTTGTCATCCGTGCTATTCAATGCCTTTCTGATAGTAGAACGATGGATCGCGATTCTTTCTTTTAACATACGTGTGGTTTTGCCCACGTAGTGAAGGCCGCAAGGGCATTTGATCATGTAAACAACAAAGCGCGACTCGCAGTTAAGAAAATGTTTGATCCTGATTTGAGCCCCACTGTGAGGGTGGGAGTAACTGGAACCCGTTTGCATAAAGCCACAATTGGTACATCCATGGAATCGGTATGACCCAGGTTTTCTATTAAGCCAGGTTTTAGCAAGTGCATACTTGTCGACCGGGTCCGTTTGCGTCAGCATATCACCCAAGTTCCGACCCCGTTTATAACAGAATAAAGGGGGATCCTTGCAGATTTTTCCAATTTTGTTATCATTGGATAAGATATGCCAGTTTTTGTGTACGCTACGTTTGATGCGATTGGACGCGGTGCAAAAAGTACTGACAAAATGACATCGTACTTGCATAGGTTTATTGTCATTTGGTTGTAACAAAACTTCTCTGTCAAGGCTTCTTGCTTTATTTAGGGCATCTTCAATGTCTTTATGATCATAGCCCCTATCCCGAAAACGTTTGGCCATGTCCAAAAGTGCAGGTTCCAACTCATCTGGATTTGAAATAATCCTCTTCACTCTGAGAAATTGGGAAAAAGGAAGTCCCTTCTTGAGTGGTGCTGGGTGGTGGCTGGTAGCGTACAATAGTGTATTTCTGTCCGTATCTTTATGATAAAGTCTGGTAGCCAGGCCACTTTCGGCCCTGTACACAATGGTGTCCAAAAAAGAAATCTCGGTGTAACTGAATTGTGCTGTAAATCTGATTGTAGATGGAATTTGATTCAAATTTTCAATAAATTCTAAGAGCGCAGACTCTGGCCCGTCCCATATTAGACAAAGCTCAGTGCACATCCAGAAAAACCTATATACGGTACAGTGTCTAAATATACATGTATAAATAACTAATAAATAAAATGGTCTTTTAGTTTAACATTTTGGCCAAATTGTTGTAAGCCCTTGAGCCAACTGCACGGCAGACCACGTTTCAAGGGTCCCTACACTAATATAGATTCTTAATAACCTGTGCATTGCCAGGAAGAATGATTTATAATAAATCTGTCAAAATTAGTTGCAAAAGTTCTAAGTCTGATTGAAGCTCTTATTAACCTGTACATTACCAGGAAAAGCACTCTGTAATAAATTTGCCACAATCACACTGTAAGCAAGCAAGTTCCCCTGAGAGTGGGAGATGCCATGGAGTGAGCTTTAACCATTTAAATGTGGGAGGGAGTGAGCTTCAATTAGGTAGGAGGTTGCCACCCTCCAATCAGCTAAGACTAGCTGAACAAGAATTACAAAACATATAGAACACCTACAAGCTCATATTGAACCCCCAAAATAACCACAACATATATATAAGCATATAAGTTTCACAGAGGAGTGCTACTGAGCATGGCAATATATATATTTAAAACCAGAGACATAACATAAAACACAGACAAAGCTCAGTGCACATCCAGAAAAACCTATATACGGTACAGTGCCTAAATATACATGTATAAATAACTAATAAATAAAATGGTCTTTTAGTTTAACATGTTGGCCAAATTGTTGTAAGCCCTTGAGCCAACTGAACGGCAGACCACGTTTCAAGGGTCCCTAGCACTAATATAGATTCTTAATAACCTGTGCATTGCCAGGAAGAATGACTTATAATAAATCTGTCAAAATTAGTTGCAAAAGTTCTAAGTCTGATTGAAGCTTTTATTAACCTGTACATTACCAGGAAAAGCACTCTGTAATAGATTTGTCACAATCACACGGTAAGCACGCACTGTGCCGTATATAGGTTTTTCTGGATGTGCACTAAGCTTCGTCTGTGTTTTATGTTATGTCTCTGGTTTTAAATATATATATTGCCATGCTCAGTAGCACTCCTCTGTGAAACTTATATGCTTATATATATGTTGTGGTTATTTTGGGGGTTCAATATGAGCTTGTAGGTGTTCTGTATGTTCCTCTCCCATATTAGAAAGATATCATCTATGTATCGTAGATATTTCTTGATACATCCTGCATGTGGAGCATCATGTAAAATATGGGTATTTTCGTATATGTCCATATATAAATTAGCATATGCAGGGGCCATGTTAGACCCCATTGCGGTACCACTGAGCTGCAAAAACGTGTTTCTCTCGAATCTAAAGTAGTTTTTATTTAGGATGATTTCCATAAGCAACAGTAAAAATTCCACCTGTGTTTCACAATACACTATTCTGAATCATCATTGCGGTGTGCTGTCTTCTTTGGTTATCAGGATCCCCCTGGTTACCACATATATATATATATATAGTGGTCGACAATCACCAAAAAAATCTACTCGCCACCTAGTACCACACGTGTGCTGGTTGGACCAATAGGAGCTCGCCACGATGTTAAATCCACTCACCCGGGGCGTGCAAATGTATAGGTTTGTCGAACACTATATATATATAAAAGAAAGCGACCAATCCTAGTGCAATATGTCTAAAAAGTAACATTTAATATCTCATAGAAAAGTCCAACAATTTAAAACTCACAAACAACGAAAATAAGAGAACATATTATGGGATATACTCATGCACCAGCAGGAACACCTCCCTGGTGTTCACAAGAGCCAACCCACCCAATTTGTGAGACAGCGCTGCCCACAGTAACTGAAAGTGTTGTAGTTGGTGAACGTTGTGAGGTACCTGCCCAGGTGCTACAGCACCTGGGTATGGCCAAAAAGCAAAAGGGATCCACTGATCCAGCGACGTCGATGTCAGCGAAGCCTCCGCCTCTGCGTGGGGTGAACTCTGGTAGGAGGGTCTCACCTTTGATAGTCTGATGGTGGTCCTGCCCCAGACCACAGTCCGCAAATCGCTGTGCGGCGTCTTCAAATGGCACTATACACTAACTGTATACAGCTGCAGGGGAAATGTCCCTAGCTATGAGTTTCACTGTAGCAGCCACAATCTGATTACGTGAGTGGGGCCTATCTTGGACGTAAAGGGTTAATCTGGCCTAGTCTGGATGCCACTGGCACCCAGACACTACCTTCCCCTGAGGCTACTGGGACTTGTAGTTCCCCTGGTTTTTCCTCTTGCCTGTTGCTCTTCTATTTCTCACACACTTGCTAATAATGATAATAATTTTTTTTTTTAAGGTTTCTTCCAGCACAGCACATTCTGATGTCCCGACACCCACTAAGCAATGTGAGAAGTCAGCACTGTTTCAGTTTGCTGAGGTACGGAACAAGAATAAGTAAAAATTATAGAGGGTACTGTACTGTAGGTTATAACAGAATGTCACAGCATGACGACTAATATTTGAGACAGAAATAACCTATGACAAAACATTGCAAATTACTGTAATATTCTAGAATAACATGATTTCCGACATTTATTACAAATTCTCAGAAGAAAAATTAAAATAGAATGATTCAGGATTCAGTCACAGTAAATGTGTGAAATGAGCAGGAGTGTTACAAATTGCATGGCCGAATATAATTTGCACAGACTTTAAAAAAATCAGTGCTACAATCCATTTGATGTTTGTTTTTTTAAATACTACAGTTATTAACTTTGTTAGACATGAGTTAGGTATTTTGTAAATACAATTGTAAACAGTATTGTAGTACAGGTGTCATATAATGATCGCAGAGCTCTCAGGAACAGAACAGGGCTGAAAATCCACTCGCTGTCAGAAATCTTTAAGAATCCCTCATAGCATTTATGAAGCAAAGGTGGACACTCACGCATCAAGTTTCTTAACAATTTCAAAAGGAAGCTGTCTCTAGGTAAAAAAGGATTCATGTTTGAAGTGTGTGACAGACTTGAATGCCAGCCTTGTTTATAGTCCATATGATGTTGCCAGTGGAACACAAAAAAATACATTATGGGCATTCAGGTTAGCACACCCCATTATAATATTCTACACTGATACACTAAGGTTAGCACACCCCATTATAATAGTATACACTGATACACTCAGGCTAGCACACCCCATTATAATATTATACACTGATACACTCAGGCTAGCACACCCCATTATAATATTATACACTGATACACTCAGACTAGCACACCCCATTATAATATTATACAATGATACACTCAGACTAGCACACCCCATTATAATATTATACAATGATACACTCAGACTAGCACAACCCATTATAATATTATACACTGATACACTCAGGCTAGCACACCCCATTATAATATTATACACTGATACACTCAGACTAGCACACCCCATTATAATATTATACACAGATACACTCAGGCTAGCACACCCCATTATAATATTATACACTGATACACTCAGACTAGCACACCCCATTTTAATATTATACACTGATACTGTACACCCAGGCTAGCACACCCCATTATAATATTATACAATGATACACTCAGACTAGCACACCCCATTATAATATTATACACTGATACACTGAGGCTAGCACACCCCAATTATAATATTATACACTGATACACTCAGGCTAGCACACCCCATTATAATATTATACACTGATACACTCAGACTAGCACATCCCATTATAATATTATACACTGATACACTCAGACTAGCACACCCCATTATAATATTCTACAATGATACTCAGGCTAGCACACCCCATTATAATATTCTACACTGATACACTCAGGCTAGGTCACCCCATTATAATATTATACAATGATACACTCAGGCTAGCACACCCCATTATAATATTATACACTGATACACTCAGGCTAGCACACCCCATTATAATATTATATAATGATACTCAGGCTAGCACACCCCATTATAATGTTATACACTGATACACTCAGGCTAGCACACCCCATTATAATATTATACAATGATACACTCAGGCTAGCACACCCCATTATAATATTATACACTGATACACTCAGGCTAGCACACCCCATTATAATATTATACAATGATACTCAGGCTAGCACACCCCATTATAATATTATACACTGATACACTCAGGCTAGCACACCCCATTATAATATTATACACTGATACACTCAGGCTAGCACACCCCATTATAATATTATACAATGATACTCAGGCTAGCACACCCCATTATAATATTATACACTGATACACTCAGGCTAGCACACCCCATTATAATATTATACAATGATACTCAGGCTAGCACACCCCATTATAATATTATACACTGATACACTCAGGCTAGCACACCCCATTATAATATTATACAATGATACACTCAGACTAGCACACCCCATTATAATATTATACAATGATACTCAGGCTAGCACACCCCATTATAATATTATACACTGATACACTCAGGCTAGCACACCCCATTATAATATTATACACTGATACACTCAGGCTAGCACACCCCATTATAATATTATACAATGATACTCAGGCTAGCACACCCCATTATAATATTCTTCCAAACAATTCCTAACTGCTTCTATAACCACTTCCCAGATAGCT
This sequence comes from Ascaphus truei, assembly GCF_040206685.1. NCBI lineage: Eukaryota > Metazoa > Chordata > Amphibia > Anura > Ascaphidae > Ascaphus > Ascaphus truei. The sequence continues at coordinate 214,417,759 of NC_134485.1, read as the reverse complement.
CTTTGAAGCGTTGGAGCAAAGCCCCTTAATACATTTTCGTAAAGGTTCTCAAAAGGAAATGAATTCTATGCGGGTCATTCATTAAAATGTGAAGGCGTCAATCGGGGCACCGAAAGGAGTTTGCATATTATGTTGCCTATCATGTTAATATCAAACATAGCAGTCTTGTATTGTATACCCGATTATCTATATTTCCCTACAGGTAATAATGTGCAAAAGCAAAGAACAAGTGCATACATTGTGCACTACTTTTGTTTTTATGATTTAACTCTCAAATAGGGTTTTGTGAAGATTGAAAAACCTGCTTCTTGTACTCGGCAGCTACAGGAGTTTCATGGACTTCATATGATACATTCTACATTTGTTTTAATTACCAATCATGTGCACTTTGCTTGGATTGGGCACAGTATGCAGATGTAGCAGCCGTTATTGCTCTCCCTGGTGCGTTGCAGCGAGATACACACACAAAGCAGGAGGGGAGCAGACACCAGTGTAAAGTAATACAGTAGCTCACGCCAGCAGATACAATAACGCCTGCTACATACTGTATGTACAGTATACAGAAACAAACTGCACACAGCTGCAAATGATGGGTGTTCTGTATGTAATCTCTGGCACTGTTTATGTTAGAAGAATAACAGAAGGTATTTTAATATCATTGTCTTTTTGTTTACTCATAGATATCTTCAAATACTTCACAGATTAACAGCCCTGAACCTTCAAAATGCTGTGGGAAATCAGAACTTTTCCACTTAGCAGAGGTAATATAGCAGTGCAAAGATTACAGTTCATTATATATATTGGAGTATATACAACAGTCCATGGAGGCTTAAATAAATAACGGCCTCCCTACCACCGTCATGAGAAAATATAAATGGTATAACTGTCTTGGATCTAACATTGGCTTTCGATGACCTTTGCATAATAGTAACATAATAATTTAGGTGGATAAGGACATACTGTATGTCCATCAATCTCAACTGTTCCTAAATTCTCATGTTCTGGAACCATAAGCAAAGATAAATGAATATATATCTAAAGTACAATAAATAATTCAGCTTTAAATAAAGCCTTTTGGTAGAAAATGCATGTATCCACCCCCAGCCTCAATGCTAATAAATTCACAAAACACGTTACCGTATGGAGTATCTTGAAAAATGGGGCAGAACATAAAAAAAAAGTGCAAGAACTCTGTTCCCCTGGGTTTCCCCTCCAAAAAATAGTCCTGATTGTATTTACCAAAGAAACTCTTACAAATACCCCAGTGCATCATTTGCCAAGTACGTTTCGTAAACGAAAACTGAAATCCTTCCTGACTCCAGCAAATGGCAGTCACATTGCTCACTGGTTCAATGCTCTGCCTGTCACATTGCTGGCATATCCTTGTATACTGTACATGTCTTTTTAAAACGATATTCATTGATGTATTAGCTAAAACCTACTGTATGTACTAAAGTTTTATTTTAAAAATTGAACTGTTAGTTTAAACTAAAAATTACATTTTTTTTTTTTTTTTTTTACCAATTTATACATACAGTATATAGATTTATAAGTAGTATACACCTAATTTTGTGAATGAGAAATGTAATGCCATGGTTTTTAAGGCTTTCACATTTTTTTCCAGCATCTGGGCCTAGGGTGTTACTGGTATCTTTTTGGGTAGATCCATTCAATCTTGGTCAGTTTTATAGAAAGAGAGGATTTTGCTTATGTTGCAGTTCTGTAGATATGTACTGGTTCTTTTACTTCTAATGTATTCAGAACTGTATCTACATGTCATTTGCTCTTCACAGTGTATGTACTTTATTATATTTAGTACTGCTGTAGCTCTGCTAAAGGTTAATCTATCATTGTGGCAAAAGTGCAGCAATATTTGAGTTAACACTGCTCCACAGTCCCTGACCCGAAAAATAACCCATTAGTATTAGGCCTGCACCTCAGCACTTTTACACATTGCATTTTATAAAATGTTCTCACCAATAAAAAGTCAGGTCATACCAGTATCTCCATCCTGTTTAACGATCCCGCATCAAGCAGTCCAATAGTAATCTGCGACAGGTGATGTCTCGGCTTCCTATTGGCCTGCGTGACGCAGGACTTTATACCGCCATATTGCGTGACCAGCCAGGGCTGCTACTGACAGCATCTACGAAGGTAAGTATCATAGGGAACGGGATCCCCAGCGCGGAAATGCAGCTTTAGTGAAAAGTACTTGAAAAGACATAAAAAATTTTTTAGTCATAATCTGATTTGTGTGCATTGGCTGTTGCTGCTCTTATAAGTGTGATGTCATAGTATATCATTGTACAAGCACTGCGTGTCAGCGTGGTCATGTTTTCTATCACTTGACTTTGATGGGTCCATGCATGTCAGTGGTCCATTTGATCAATAATAAAAGATCTGCCTTATTTGCATCTTATTAGCAACATGTTAACACCTCTCACTAATTGTTTCATTTGAATGACTGACTGACATGTTTGTTGGTTTGGAGTGTAGATTTCCTCCAGCTCATCACATTCCGACTCATCATCTGCATCAGCAAAGCAGTGTGGGACATCAGCATTGTTTCAACTTGCAGAGGTAACAACTTGAATGCTTCATTGTTCTTCCTTTTCTACAAGTATCACAGTAGGGTAACTATTCCATCTGGAAAGGCTTTGTTAGAACAAGATTCCCGATGTTTTACAGTACTGTAAAGATGCAGCCACCAGTATCCGATCACTTGCCTGGGTAAAAACTAAGGCATCTCACAGTAAATGCCTCAACATTTCTGTGAGATTCCTAATGGCCCATCGGATTAACATAGCAGAGGTCCCTGCAGTCCCGTTCAGTTTGAATGGACTGCAGGGAACCCCCGCTGTCTTAATCCGATGGGCCATTAGGAATCTCACAGAAATGTTGAGGCATTTACAGTGTGATTGCCCCAGATTTTCCAGGGCAAGTGATCTAATACTGGTGGCTGCATCTGTATATAGCATCCTCTAAAAATGTAAAATGTTTCTCCATCACTGTTATGATGTTCGGTTGATCAAGAAAATAATATCATGATAGTGATAAGATTTGTATGGTCTACTGATGCTTTCATATGCAACAGATGAGGATCACATATTTCCGTCGTTCAGACCTGTAGAAGACATGCTACGATTTGTTATATTTTTAACAAGAAACTAGTTTCTGCAGCAAGAAAGCACCATCTCCCATCACTCTTCCTGCCAAAAGTGTGTTGAAGTAACATACATTTTTTGCCACAAATATTGGTTTTGCTTTTTTTGTTTACTTGTTGGTTGAAGGATCAGGGGAAATGCACTGTACTTCTTCACAGAAAGAGTGGTGAATTTATAGAAAAGCCTTTCTAGAAACAGTAGAGGCTAATACAGGAAGTACATTTAAAACTGCTTGGGATGTACACAAGGTTGCCTTAAATATGAAGGCTGGACACAGAGCTAATTGAGTCTTATCTGCCGTCAATAGCTATGCTTCTCAGTTGGATGATATTGAGCTAATGGTGGTGATATGTTTAATAGGTAAATGTAGATGATTGGAACCTTTAAAATGACTGAATAGTGTACAATCATGTTTTTAATTGTTTTAAACTTTCAATGTGAAGCTCAAAATGATGCTTGCAGGGAAAATATACATTAATTGGGGAACATCAAATATTTATATCTTGAATTAAGCAAGAGGTTAAAATGTCAAGTTACAGAACCACAACTGTCAATGCCTAAACATCATCCAAAGTATGTTTTGTACTTTATTTTTAGATGTGTGTGGCAACGGAGGCTGTGAAGATAGAAATATCAGGGAATGTCAATACAAAGGATTTGGTAAGGATAGAAAAGCCAATTTGCTTGAAGGAGGTGGAGACTGAAGAGTCAGATGAAGACATCATTTGTAGCAGCCTGCAAGATTCTTCACATGTCTGTGAGAAAGCAGAAGTCCGTCATAGTACAAATAAAAAGCACAGGTCACAGTCCCCAGAGCCTTTTGATGCTGAATTTTTAGGGCTGATCAAACAAGAAAAAATTAAAAAGAAAAAGAAAAAAAACAAAATGGACCATGAGGATGGTGTGAAAACGTCTCCGAAGAAGACCTGTAAAAAAAGGCAGTCATCAGAGTCAGACATTGAAAGTGTCATGTACACTATTGAAGCTGTCGCAAAGGGTGACTGGGGTGCTGAGAACACTTCAGTTTCGCCAAGCAAAAAAGTCCGCCCTTGTGCTAGCCCGAAACATAACTTTTCAGACTTAAAGGCAACCAAGAAGAAAGTGAAATCAAAAGAAAAGAAAGTGTTAAAGGATAAACCCTCAGAGACCAAAGAGGAAAAGGTGCCAGAACCCATAATTTTTGCACCTATCAAGGACGTACCTACTGAGGTGCCTGAAAGTATAAAATCAGAGCCACTATCTCCCACAGAGGAGGTGCCTCCCTTCTGCTTACCAGAACTGCTCAAAGTGGAGGACTGCGACAGTAATAAAAAGACAGAGGCCTGCGGGTCGAGGAAGTCGGAAAGATCGTGCAAAGGTGCTCTTTATAAAACATTGGTGTCTGAAGGCATGCTGACATCTCTGCGCGCCAATGTTGACAGAGGTAAGTGAGATTGAAAGTAGGGAAAGTTCTTATTACAAGATGCAATTGTGTGGGCTACTTGTGTTATTTTTCTGTACATAGAGAACAGCTTCCATAGCTGGGAGCCCATCCATGCCCATCCATGCATTGAGTTGTTTCTGTTGTTGACTGCTTTATCTCCGCTGCCTCACAGACATTTACTTTTTCCCCCCACCTCCAACTCTCTCAAATCAATCCCAGTTCCACATGTCTCCCTCGCTACTTCAATCGCCTTCAGACTGCAGCCTCCAGAACCACCTCCTTCTAACCTCCCCTTCCTACCACCAAAGAGACATAAGGAGATACATGACTTACCCACTCCTCCTTTTCCTATTTCTTCTACTGTTCTGTTGTCACAGCTCCTCAAATTCTTTCCGCACTTACTGCTGCGGCCGAGTTTATTCGAGCATTTGCCCGTTCTCGGCCGCAGCAGTAGCCTGGCGCGCGCCGGAGGGTGACGGGCGCGCGCCGAAGCAGCGGAAGAGCGCCCTCCGATCGGGGCGCTCTCCCTCCCGCTGCCGGGTCCCCCGGAACCCCCTGCCGCCGTCCCCCACATCGCGGGACACCAGGGCTCCCTCGGGGAGCCCTGGACGCGCGTGCAGGGGGCGCACGCTTCCGATGACGCCGAGGGGCAGCCACTAGCAAGCCGGGAAATCTCCCGGCTTGCGGATCTGGCCGCAGTGCAATAAACTGTGTCGCCAGTGTACATACCAATCCTCATGTGCTACCTTCAAGCCTCCTAAATCATCCTCCTCCTTTCACCACCAACCCATCCAACTTCATCCACACACCCTGCTTCCCGTCCCTCCCTTTCTCCTGTTCTCTGTAGAATGCCTGCTCTAGTAAGTTTAAAGCAGTACATGGCTTCTCCCTCTGCAACACCTTGCAATCACAGAGACAGGGTTCACCCCTTCTGACATTGCTTTCCCTAATGCTCTATCATTTGGGGGCCTTTCCATTAACCATAACCCCACACCAGGCAACAGACAAGTCACTCTGGCTCTCTCCTTAAAGCAAATTTTAAGCCATACCGCTCCACCCATCCCTCTCATTGTCATCCTTCAAAGGTCACAAGATCCATCCCTTTTCTCCTTTCTCCCTCCATGTTGCTGTCATTTACTGCCTCCCTGGGCCAGCCACCTAG